>NC_047503.1:18202057-18502057 GCF_902827115.2 Pseudochaenichthys georgianus | reverse complement strand
TCTGACCATGGGGACGCCGGGTCGGTTCTGCCTCTCGCGCTCAGCCTTGATCTCGGCCTCGATGGCCTCACGGATGGCCATCTTACAGGCCCGCTGGCAGATCTCTGTCAGGTCTGCTCCAGAGAAACCCTCAGTGATGCCAGAAAGGAAGTCCAGGTTCACATCCTACAGGAAGGAGAGGAAGAAGAGAGGAAGATGTAGAATAGGAACGTGCCTCTGGAGTAGACAGTTTATTTTTGTCATTATTGGACAAAAAATCATAATAACTGTCTTTCAAGAAGTTTGAGAGAAAACTAGACTTCTTCACCTCCTATTGGCTCTGTTCTTAGGCTTAAGAACAAATCTAGCCCATGACCTTCACCAGACACAGGTAAAGTGTTCCTATTGGCTGATATACAAACGCAGATTGTGCTTCCATGTTGTGTAGATAAGAAAGTAATTAATCTCTGTATGTGTGTATCACTAACCTTTGCAATAGGAGACTTGCGAAGGTTGGCGTTCAGGATTGCTGTGCGAGACGCTTTGTCCGGCAGCGGGATGTAGATGAGCTGGTCCAAACGACCCGGCCGCAGGATGGCACTGTCAATGATGTCTGGCCTGGTGGGAAGACAGGAGTACAGGAAGTGAGATCAGGACTTTCTATGTGCTAACAATCCCTGAACACAAAACTCCCACATGTGCACCTGTTCGTGGCTCCAATAATGAAAACATTCTTCTTGTCCGACATGCCGTCCATCTCTGTGAGTATCTGGTTGATGACTCTGTCAGCTGCACCGCTTCCATCCCCTGCTCCCCCTCCTCTGGATTTGGCAATAGAGTCCAACTCATCAAAAAACAGGATGCAGGGGGCTGCCTGTCTGGCCTGTAGGCAGAGGGGGTTACAAGTTAGAGTGTGAAATGAATGATCCCAGAATGCCTCATTTCCCTTCTTCTGCTCTCACCTTATCAAACACGTCTCTGACATTGGCCTCAGATTCTCCAAACCACATGGTGAGCATCTCGGGTCCTTTGATGGAGATGAAGTTAGCTTGGCACTCGTGGGCGATGGCCTTAGCCAGCAGAGTTTTCCCGCAGCCTGGAGGGCCGTAGAACAACACTCCCCGAGACGGAGTCATACCAAACTTCAGGAACTTGTCTGGATACTCCACAGGGTACTGAGGAGAGCGAGGTGGAGATAGAAGGACCCCCGATGGGGCTTTTGTTTGTAGGTATGCACATAACATGCTTGTGTGAGTGTGTGAGTGTCTCTCACCTGAACAAGCTCTTGCAGTTCTCTCTTGACCTCGTCCAGTCCTCCAACGTCCTCCCAGTTCACCTGAGGCACCTCTGCAACAGTCTCTCTCAGAGCCGAGGGGTTGCTCTGACTCAGCGCCCACTGAGAGAGGACATGATAAACGTCAGGGAGCGGAAATGCATCACTCTTTATTTATGTATCATTACAAAACATGTACGTTAAGTGTGGTTGTACACAAGGTGCACACTTGCGTTCTTGGAGGCATTAATGCTAATTTCAGGTTATTTTGTATTGCATTTGCGTTTTCTACTACTAGAGCATGCACTGAAAAACTGAAACAGTGGCTTTAATTAAATGTCAACAGATATCACATATTAGGCTGGTTGGAAGCAGTAATATTACGTTTAAATAGAAAATGTTAGGTGCTTTTAACTAACCTTTTACAGTTATGTGAAATTGGTTGACATAATACACTTCATTAAAGTCCTCGTTTAAGTTTTGCCTTAATGTTTTCTGTTATTTGAGCGCCTGTCTCTTTAAGGCCCTCTTTTGGAAAAGACCCGTTGTTCTGATTGGTCAGAGTTGTTGGGTCTATAACATCTGTGCTCTTGGCAGGAATGACTGTAACAGAACTTAAACTTAAATAACCCATACTATTTTTGGATGAGCAAAAATGTGTATGCGTGTTGGTGTAAATTGCATGTGTACCTGGAAGTCGTCCATGGTGACAGCCAGTGAGTTGAGCAGGTCTGCATCGATGGTATCATCCTCCAGGTCGATGAGGGTCAGCTTCTTGCGGATAGCTTGCAGAGCAGCTTCAGAGCACAGAGCCGCCATGTCAGCGCCTACATGACCGTGGGTCTCTTTGGCAATCTGAAAAAGGTTTAGGGATTTTATTATTAACTCATTAAGTAGCACATAAGCGTTTCAAAATGTAGGTGCATGCAACCAGATGGGGGTGTTTATTTTTGAACTCTAAAATTAGACATCATTTGATGGAACTGGGCTGTCTGACTGAACTCAATTGAATCTGTTATTGCAAGATGTTTAACATGTAAACATTCATTAATGAGAACAACATATTTGTAGAGAAAGTCACAATTCCATTTTCCCTAACTTCTTATATAATGTAAAGTTTGCAGGAGTGCACTGGAATTCATGTAAATTTAGGTTGCTAAGCTGGAGTTTTCTTAAAATTAAAGAAATGTACTTTAATTGAATCACTTTTTTAATTGACTCCCATATGTTTTATCTGAAAGAATATTGTTACATTTGTATTTGCATGAGAAATATATTATAATACAGTTTATAAAAAAATAACAATCTTTAAAATGAAGGGGCTGTGGACAAAATGTAATTTTTGTCCCTAACAATTATTTTCACTATCCATTAATATGCCCAGTAATATCTTTAGTGTTCTCGTCAATTTAATAACATCCCAAAAAGCACTCAATTTGCTGTCACATAAGACAAAAAAGAAGCAAATCATCAGAAATATTAGTCCAGATCTACGTAAACATTTTTATTTTTTTTAGCTTTGACCATCAAAATAGTTGAAGAATGATCAACTGTCAGTTTGTCTTGGCCCGGGCTGCTACTCTCTCTCACCCTCTCCATGTCAATGTCGTCCCCGAGCTTCATGTTTTTGGTGTGAATCTGCAGGATCTCCAGTCTGCCGGTGGAATCAGGGATTCCAATGTCAATCTCCCGGTCAAACCTGCCTGGAGAGAGATGTCACCATTTGTAAATGCATCTGTGTGTATATGATTGTTTATGTTGCTGTCCTGACCAAAGCGTCTCAGAGCAGGGTCAATGCTGTTTGGTCGGTTTGTGGCTGCCATGACGACTACATGAGCTCTTTGCTTCAGGCCATCCATCAGGGTCAGGAGCTGCGAGACTATACGCCTCTCCACTTCACCATGGGTCTACACACACACACACACACACACACACACACACACACACACACACACACACACACACACACACACACACACACACACACACACACACACACACACACACACACACACACACACACACACACACACACACACACACACACACACACACACACACACACACACACACACACACACACACACACACACACACACACACACACACACACACACACACACACACACACACACACACACACACACACACACACACACACACACACACACACACACACACACACACACACACACACACACACACACACACACACACACACACACACACACACACACACACACACACACACACACACACACACACACACACACACACACACACACACAGATTTGGGTGGTGAACTTGATAGAGAGTTTCTGCACCACAGCTCTGTACACTGACTGCAGACACAGCCACTTCCTATCTATTGTTCACCTTCTCTCTCTTAGGAGCGATGGAGTCCAGCTCATCAATAAAGATGATGGCCGGAGCGTTCTTCTCCGCCTCCTCAAACGCCTTCCTTAGGTTGCTCTCTGACTCTCCTGCCAGCTTACTCATGATCTCCGGACCTTTTCACAGAATAATGCACGGCATGTTGAACACATTTCCTCCTATACAGAGAGAGCTATACATAAGAACAGGGTCATTTCCTATTTTTCCTTACCGTTGATGAGGAAGAAAAAGGCCCCAGTTTCATTGGCCACAGCCCGGGCCACCAGGGTCTTCCCTGTGCCTGCAGGGCCGTACAGCAGGATCCCTCTGGGGGGCTGAGAGAGAGGACAGAAGAATACTTTGAGTAAATAAAAGAGAATCATGTTCAAATAAAAAAGGAAGCAGAGATCAGAGTGTATGGGGTCAAGCTACAACACCTTCACTCCTATAGCCTTGAAGAGGCCCGGGTGTCTGAGAGGAAGCTCCACCATCTCTTTGATCTGCGCCAGCTGCTTCCGACAGCCTCCGATGTCGTCGTAGCCGATGTCGTTAAGGCTCTCTTCCTCATCCTATTAGAGGGTGATACGCAAGCCCTGTTTGAGTTTATTTGTTGTAATGATCGTGGTGTATGCTCAGTGGCCGGCACCTGATGCATACAAGGTTACATGAAACTATCCAGGCTGCAGGACTTTGGCGACTTTGCTAAAGATTATGTTGGTTTTAATCCATTTATCTGCCAATTTCTTTTTTTTTAATGAACCAAATATGCCTTTTTTACCACCACATAAGACAAAGGAAAGCAGCAACTCCCTTAAGAAAGCTGGATCTACTTAATGCTTGTTCCATTTAATACACTTTAAAAAAAAACATAATAATTCGTAGTTATATTTTTGTATTAAAACATTTTACCTGCAAAGTAACAAATAGTTAGCAAATACATGAAGTGAAGTAAAAAGTACAATATTTGCTGGCTGGAAATGAAAACACTCAAAGTATTAGTACCTAACAAATGTACTTAAGTAAAGTACTGCAGTAAATGTACTCAGTGACATCCTGATCACAGTACAGAGCTGGTGAAGAGGCTGGATGTGTCACAGACCTCTCTTTTGATTGGGTCTCCCTCGCAGTAGATGACAGTGTCCGGGGCTACGATGCAGTGAGGGCCAGGATCAGTCTCCACCACCTTGAACTCCACCCCCCTCATGCTCCCCCTCACCAAGAAGATGTCCCCTGGAAACACAGGTAAAACGTCATCACATACAGAGGGGAGGATCAGGGTAACATCAGCAGCAGAGGAGTTTCAGTACCTTGATGGACGGGCCGGTAAGACTCCAGGAAGTACGGTTTGAGGAAAACGTCAAAGAGGTTTCCAGACAGGCCCTCAATGGTGTCATCTATTGGGAGGACATGGATCCGTTTCCCATACTTGATATCAGGGCAGGCATGAATACTGTTATAAAAAAATACATCGACATCCTGGTCACTTCATATACTGTCGTTAAACCTCACATGTTACTCCATACCAGGGGCGGATTACAATGTTGGCCTGGGTACAGACATGCAAAAGCCTCCCCCAGCTTTCAATAGAAGCGAAACACAAATACACAAGTTTAAGAGTGCGCTTAAGACCTTCCTTTTTGATAAAGCTTATAGTTAGGGCTGATTAGATTCAGCCCCTAGTTTTGCTGATATAGTTTGTCGGGGGACATCTTACTTCTTCCTTCTCTCTGTCTATACCTGTGTACTCTCATGTTCCAATTAACCCAGCCTCCCCAAATTTCTTTCTTTTTGGTGTCTATATACGCTGGGATCCGGAGTCATGGATGATCCTGCGGTCCTGTGTCCTGGATCGCGAGCCCTGGATCGCGAGTCGTGGCTGTGGTCCTGGATCATCGGTCCTGGATGGATATCCTCGTGGATTCATCCTCCTATTATGCACACATGCATTTCCGAACATTTGGACTACCTATGTTGCAGATGTATTATCTTTTCAATTTACACACGGCATCTATTGCACGTCTGTCCGTCCTGGGAGAGGGATCCCTCCTCTGTTGCTCTCCCTGAGGTTTCTCCCATGTTCCCTTTAAACTGGGTTTTCTTCGGAAGTTTTTCCTTGTACGATGTGAGGGTCTAAGGACAGAGGGTGTCGTATTGTCATACTGATATTCTGTACACACTGTGAAGTCCACTGAGACAAATGTAACATTTGTGATATTGGGCTATATAAATAAACATTGATTGATTGATTGATTGGTAGTACTTATGTGTCCCTTTTTAATTATCATTGTATTATTGGTCTTTTTGTTGCCATTTCTGTGTTTTTAGAGGTGTATATTGTGGTTATTTCTGCATATAGTTGGTTTGTGTCTTGTAGTTCTCATTCATAACACTCCGTTCGATGTCTCACTATGGGATGCGCCTCAACGCGTATGCAAACAGAAGCATCAATCTCATTAAGCCAATCCTGATTGGCTGGTGATCTTGACGTCTACGTCAGGGAATCCACCCACCCTTTAAGTAGCTTGCGCTACGTCGCAGCGTCATTCAAACACCTCTTCTCGCTTCAGAGCACATCTCGAATATCAGTAGCCGGGCAAGCTTAACGGTCCACAGACTGAACCCAAGCTAACATTCGGTCGACGGGCGCTTGCCGGTTACTCTTTTTGCTTTGCAGAAGAATTGAACAAATATTAACACACCAGTTAATATTGTAATCTGCCCCGCCGTTTTTTCTTTCGAAATAACGATATGGTTTGATTTTTTTCTTCAAACAGTAACATACCTGTTGCTAGTTTATCCCTCCGCGCCGACACCACGGCGAGCGGGGACGGACTCTTCTCTCCCTCACACCAGAGGAGACGGAGATAAGAAAGATATTAACACACCAGTTAATATTTTTTAAAGAAAAATCTACCCCGTCGTTTTTTCCTTTCGGAATAACAATAAGGTTGGATTTTCTTCGGTAACATAACCTGTTACTAGCTTGTCCCTCCGCGCCGACACCCGGCAAATGAGGATGGACCCTTCTCTCCCTCACACCAGAGGAGTCGGAGGCTCGGCTCAGAGGCTGCGGGTTTAGGATCTCGGGCCGGACTCACACCAGGTCTGCTCGTCCTGCCTTGGGCTGGAACACGCCTAGGAAGCTATCGATACCCCCGGTTCGTGCGGGCATTGTGCCCGCTTCACCATCAAGAGCCTCCGCCGACGGCTAGCGCACCAAGCTAGCCTGTCGGGACGGGACCCCTTCATGTCCGTTGATTCGCCGGACGGCAATCGGGACATGGTGGCGACCGCCGCGGAGATTGAGCCCCACGCTGTGTCAGGCTGGGGCTCAACAACGGCGGTAGCTGCAGAATCGGAGCCGCGAGAGCGGAGCCCCGCGCTGTGTCAAGCTGGGGCTCCCAACTGGACCTCACCGTGGTTCCACCCGCGGAGGATGTCCTAAAGCTGGATTATATGGAGGAGGATGAAGAGGAGGATGAAGAGGATGCCTCTGAGTTCCTCTTATTCGACTCGGATGAGCACGAAGATGACATCTTCGTTTCATCTGCCCAGGCTGCCAAGCCGGAGGCGATGTCCGCTCCCCCGGGCGAAAGTACACCAGCTTCGCCCTGCCTCAGTGTGGACTTGCAGACCGTATGCCAAAGCGCTGCCTCCAGGCTGGACATCCCCTGGCCTGAAGTGGCCAAGGAGACCTCCAGATCTCGCTATGAGGGGAAGAACTTGCCCCAAGCAGCGAGGATGAGGAAGCAGCTTCTCCCAGTCTTTCCAGAGATGCTGGACGAGGTGTCGGTCTCGTGGAGAGACCGCCCTTTCAGCAACAAGGCCCCAATCCAGGGTGCCTCGTCTTTGGACTGTGTCGGCATGGAGAAGCTCGGCCTGCTCCGTATGCCGCCCATGGAACCGCTGGTGGCAGCCCACCTCCAACCGTGGCTGGCTTCGGCACCGAGCAGGAACCCCACGCTACCGGCAAAGGCAGACCGCTTCCAGTCAGTAATGACTGAATGAGCCTATAAAGCCGCAGCTTTGTCCGCCAGGGTGCTCAACGTCTCCTTGCTGCTGACCGCCTACCAGGCGGAGCTCTGCGAGGACATGACGATCAAACCTGAGCCTGCCGTGTGGGACGAAATCGCAGCGATCACGGACATTTGCCTCCGTGTGCAGCGCTGTGCAGTCCAAGCCACGGGCAAAGCACTGGGGATTATGGTGGTACAGGAGAGAGCCAGGTGGCTTACCCTGACGAACCTTCCAGACCGGGAAAAAGAGGACGTCTTGGACATGCCTATTGTTCCCGAGGGCATATTTGGCTCCGCTCTAGCTTCGAAGAAGACACGAGTCGAGGACGAGCTGGCCAAGAAAGTCTCCGGTTCCGGCAGCAGCCGCTCAGGCACAGCCGGCCCAGACTGTCAGCCACCAGACGACCTGGGGTACGATCGTGTTCAGTCACTAGAGGGCCCCATAACACAACAAATAAAGACAGAGGGCAGACGACAGAGATGTGACATCTCCACTCGCTTTGAAAAGCGAAAAGTGGAGGATGCTCACAGATTCTGCTTGGGTTTTCAAGACAATAACACGGGGTTACAGACTCCAATTCGCTGTCACCCCCCCTCACTTTTCGGGCATTCTGCATTCGCAAGCCCGGGGAGAGTCGGCCCAAATTCTAGAGCAAGAGATCCTCTCGCTACTAGACAAGAAGGCTATATCTATAATACCCTCCGAACAGAGTCAGAGCGGCTTTTATTCCAAGTATTTCCTCGTTCCCAAACGGGGAGGGAACGGGATTCGGCCTATACTATATTTGAGGGCTCTGAACAAATATCTCAAAAGATACAAATTCAGAATGCTCACTCACACATCTCTGTTGCGTCTCGTGCGCCAAAAGGATTGGTTCACATCAGTCGACCTGAAAGACGCATATTTCCACATCCCAGTACATTATCCACACAGGAAATATCTGAGGTTCGCCTTTCAGGGTGTCTGTTACGAGTACAGAGTACTTCCCTTCGGTCTGTCTCTCAGGCCACGAGTGTTTGTACGGTGTACGGAAGCCGCGATAGCCCCGTTAAGACAACAGGGTATTCGCCTGGCAACTTATCTGGACGATTGGCTCCTTCTCGCACAGTCGGAGCAAGAGGCTATTACGCAGACGAATGTCCTCGTAAAACACCTGCTCGACCTGGGTTTCGTAATAAACACAGAAAAGAGCATGTTGTCTCCAGCCCAGACTGTACTCTTCCTGGGCCTACGCCTGAATTCGGTGCCCTTTACAGCCCGCCTGTCAGCAGAGAGAGTGAAAGCCTTCAGGGCTTGCCTCGCTCATTTCCAGCCACGCAAATATGTTCTCTTCAGGTCATGTCTGCGGTTGCTGGGGCTCATGGCGTCAGCCGTCCTGGTGGTACGACTGGGACGCTTACACATGAGGGAGTTTCAGCGCTGGGTAGCGTATATAAACCGCGAAGGGGGTTTGCGTTCTCTCCAGTTACACATGCTGTCACGCAAACTGATCTTATGGAGCTGCGGACGTCTCCTCTCTCTGAGAGCGACGCACGTACCAGGAGTGATGAACCTCGGGGCGGATCTGCTGTCCAGAGGTGCACCACTATACGCAGACTGGACTCTACATCCAATGATTGTGAGTCAGCTGTGGGTGTGTTACGGCCGAGCCGCGGTGGATCTGTTCGCATCAAAAGAAAACGCTCAATGTCAGCTGTTCTTTTCAATGCGCGATTTAAACGCACCGTTAGGCGTGGACGCGCTCGCGCACGTTTGGCCTCCGGTCCTTCTGTACGCGTTCCCACCCCTGGCTCTGATACCCCCAACTCTAGCCAGAGTGAGAGAACAACGCCACACACTGATCCTAATAGCTCCACACTGGCCTGCAATGTACTAGCTGGCAGAGATATATCAGTTGCTGTGCGGGCAGCCGTGGCAGCTCCCGCTACGCAGGGACATACTGTCTCAGGCGGGGGGGGGGGCGATCTTTCACCCACACCCAGAGCGCTGGGCACTATGGGCCTGGCCCGTGAGTGGTACAATCTGAATACAGTGGGACTCCCTCAGAAGGTAAACACTATTCAGAGTGCAAGAGCTTCCTCCACCAGGTCTCTCTATGACTGTAAGTGGAGGGTGTTTGAGGAGTGGTGCCTTCAAAAAGGACACATCTCTTTTCAATGTCCTGTCGGGGTGATTTTATCATTTCTACAGGACTTGATCGATAAACACAGAGCTTTCTCTACGATCAAAGTGTACCTGGCTGCTATTGCTGCATGCCATGTGGGCTTTGAGGGAAAGACGGCTAGCCAACATCCTTTGGTCTGCCGTTTTATGAAAGGGGCTTGCAGGCTCCTCCCTGTTTCCAGGTCGCTGGTGCCCTTATGGGACTTGGCAGTGGTTTTAGATGGGCTCACTCGACCTCCATTTGAACCCCTGGAAGAAGCTGACATGAAACACCTGTCGCTGAAGACAGTGCTGTTACTGGCTCTGGCATCTGCCAAGCGAGTCAGTGACATTCATGCGCTCTCTGTACATCCTTCGTGCACTCAGTTTGCCCCGGGGCAAACGAGAGTGTTGTTGAAGCCCAACCCTGCCTTTGTACCTAAGGTGGTTGGCTCAAGTACCCCCATTAACATTGAGGCATTTCCTCCGCCACTGTGTTCCTCTGAGGAACAGCGGCCGAATTTGCTGTTCCCAGTCCGTGCTTTACGCATCTATATGGACAGGTCAAGAGAGTTTCGATGCAATGACCAACTCTTTGTATCCTGGGCTAACCCTCATAAGGGCAAGCCCGTTACCAGGCAACGGCTCTCCCACTGGATTGTGGAAGCGATTGCTCTGGCTTATACGAGTCAGGGTTTGCAGACACCAACGGGCCTGCGTGCTCATTCTACTCGTGGACTGGCTACATCCTGGGCTTTGTTCAAGGGTGTTTCCATCCAAGACATTTGTGCAGCAGCGAGCTGGTCCTCGCCGCTCACTTTTGTCCGCTTTTACAGGCTAGATGTCTCTGCTCCAAGTGTGGCCCGCGCAGTGTTGGGTCCCGTGTTGAGACAGAGTTCTGCCTGTTAAGTTCTGGTTGGTTTGGTGATTTTCGAGATAAGCATGTCTAGCAATACGGGAGTTTCAATATCCCATAGTGAGACATCGAACGGAGTGTTATGAATGAGAACTATATGTTACTTACGTAACCCCTGTTCTCAGAGTAACATGAAGTGAGATGTCTCACCAGACGGCCCTTCTTGCTAAGGCGAAGCGAGAAGAGGTGCTTATTTTGAATGACGCTGCGACATAGCGCAAGCTACTTATAGGGGGTGGATTCCCTGACGTAGACGTCAAGATCCCCAGCCAATCAGGATTGGCGTAATGAGATTGATGCTTCTGTTTGCATACGCGTTGAGGCGCATCCCATAGTGAGACATCTCACTTCATGTTACTATGAGAACTGGGGTTACGTAAGTAACCTATAGTTTTTGGAGTATCCTTGTAGTAGGTTTGAGTGTCTTTGTAGATCTTTTTTGTTTGTTTTGTTAAGACAAAATTCCCTTTGCAGCTGTTTGAATCTTTTTGTAATTGTTGAGTCTGTTCGTTGTCTATTGGTTTCTCTTTGAATTAGTTGTATGTTTCTTTGGGGTCATTTTAAGTATCTTCCTGGTTGGTACTTGTCTTTAAAGGTGGGGTAGGTCATTTTGGAGAAACCAGCTCGAGTGCGCTAGAATTTGAAAATACACAACCGGAGAAAATCTGCCCCTTCCTTACAGAGCCCCTCCTCCAACACACACGAATGCGCACATGACCAATGAGGCACGAGATAAGTGTGTGCACAGATGGAAGGCATGACAGGCAGGTAGGCCATCCAGTTATTTTAGCCGGGCCAGATAAAATGATTGGTCGTGCTTTTTACAGTACTACGGCTTCCACAGATGACATTTTTTTAATGGATTTTTTCGTCAAAGCACTTAAGATATTCATTGCTATCGGGATGTTAAGAGCATTCCATGGAATATAACAACAAGTGTATCTCGAGCCGGTTTCTCAAACTTACCTACCCCACCTTTAAGTGAAATGTTGTGGGTGAAGGCTAGACGACCAGAGGGGCCCCTGACACTTTGCACCCCTGGACCTTGACCCCATACGCAAAGTCATAGTCTATAAGATCTACCTGATGACATCACCGAGCCGGACACGCAGGTTGTTGCGCGTCACACGGTTCATGCGGACTCGTTCTTGCCCACAGGTGTTATCAGTCAGGACGATGCACACCGTTTGGCGACGCTTCCTCCCTTTCAACACCACCGTGTCCCCCCGGAACAGCTGCAGCTCCTCCATCTTATCCTAGTGCACAAACCAAACATCTCAACAAAATACACATATGTACATGATATAGATCCACACCCACACACACTGACCTGTGACAGGCTGACGATGCTTCCGTCTTCATTGTGAGCTTTGTTGAGATCAGTGAGCACTTCGTCCACAATGAGTCTGTTGGGTCTGTGTTTCTGCTTCAGGATGGCAGTGGAGAAATCTTTTCCCTTTGGACTTCCAAACAAGAGACACATTATGACTCCCGCACATCATGCAGGCTCTACACTTGGAGCTCTAATTTCCTCATGTGACACTGAGCTGAATTTAGACTCTCTGGCTCTGCACATAGCAACTACAGTATATAGTCTGTAAACACATGAAAAGATCCTAATAGTTTATCAATAGCTTTACGTTTCAAGTAATATGACTCTATATTGTTTTAAAACTTGATCAACTGCACATGCAATCTGCACAATTTCTAAGTTACACATTTTAATTAAACAAAAATACTAAATATATAAGAGTTAGTTAAAATATGCATTCACAATCGCAGCAGTTATACTCACTCTGCTCCCCCTGAGCTGGGCATGACTGCTCTCCTTTGTCTGGTCAGATATCCTAAACCTCCACTCAGACCTGCTCCTTCTCTGTCGTCTGCACTTGTTTACTGTGGGAGTTGATCTTGTATGACCCAATTTCGGCTGCGACCAGTGCCAAAGGTTTCAGGTTCTGAACTTCCCTGGTGTGGTTTTGTTTATTTTCAAGTAGAGGGATCAGTCTTTTCTATGTTGCCTTGAATCAACATGTGTGTGGGATACGTCAGTGGAGGTATACATATGCTTCCCTGTTGTATTTGTGAACCAATGATGTGCAATCATACGCACACAAGCACTTACTTTGCAGTGAGTCCCAGGACAGATATAGCGGCATGACATTTCCTCCTCCCAGCAAATGCAGGCACTAGCTTGTCATGGAGAACACTTCCTGACTTTCTTAAATATTGATGGGTCACTCATAACAAATGTGGGCATAGAGCCTATTTCCAAAAGAAGGTCTGTCTTGTCCGGATGTGTTTCAAACACAGCATGGTCTTTGACTTCTTGTGACTGAAGGGAGCTGCTGTTGTTGGATTCCCTTCCTCACACATAAGCACGTGTGTCAAAGAACATGCACTCACACTCAGGATGGACATACTTAGGTGTTTTAATTAAAACTTTTATTACAAAAAAAGTATTTTAACAAATAACTTGAGACACACTGTACATTGCCCTCATGAGAATCTGGACTCAGACACAGCTGTCCGCTCCAACAGGTTCAACTAATGACAATGAATTGATTTGATTGATAACAGTGGCAACAAACATAGTAACATACATGTTAAAATAAGTGGAATAACTTGAAATTTAGACTAAAGTATGTGAACTCAAACATTTTTTATCTCAGTACTACCTGTTATATGCATGTTGTTTTCCATGCTTTTTTGTTTACATAACAATGTCACCAACACTTTAGCCAATATTCAATGATTTGGGTATTGCACATTTTTGTTAACAGAGACCACAAACTAATCTAACTTGTGTTTTGGACGTGTGGTCTTTTTTTGTGATATTTTAATATTTCTTTCACATTCTGAAAATTCTTAAGAACAGAATTGTGACAGGCCTACTGTAACGTGTTTCTGGATATGCAAAGTAAGTGAAAGAGGTAGAGGAGGTTTTACTGTAAGAACTATTGGTGTGTTGAGAGTGGACTGAAAACATTCAGAACATGACAGCATTATGCTAAACAAACAGAAGATAAACACAAATATGAGAAAAGATAAATATAATTTTATAATTCATGCACAAAGATACCAATCCTGGAATATTTGTCGTGACAGTGACGGTGGGAATGAGACGTGTGATCATTTGGCAGCATTGGTTTTCTAAGGTTTGACCGGTAATAGTTGGTGTTATGAGATTATTGATTGACTCAGCTTTACCCTGCCATAACATCTCTCAGTTAGATAGTTGTTTCTTCTCAGTTACTTACAAATGGAGGCTGATGTATTGGATGGACATCATTTTTTATATACTTACACTCTAAGTGAGATCCGATTGTTCTGCTGATTTCAGTTCAGTGAGCCGGCGTGTTTGATCAATATTTCTGAGGCCAGTTTCACAACGATATAAAGACTTGTGTGTAGTGTTAGTCCGGTCTTAATATCCTACTAAGGTGAGTCTAATGCAAGTTACATTTTTTTGGGGACCTAAAATTAAGCTGCTGTACCCCAACGCTAACTCTGAACTAAGAGCCATGTTTCTATGACTACAATCTCCTGGTTACAATGGTGACCAGTGGCACCCAACAACTATATAAAGTGAAAACATGGCTCTCAATTCATGATTAGAATAAGAGTAGAGTAATAAGAATGCATGATATTTCAAACATTTTTACAGTAGATCAGTTTTGTGAATTGTTATTGCTGAATTTTCCAAGAAAAAGTGTTGTTTTGATAATTTAATCCTTCCAGGGGGCACACATGTTTATTGGAAAAACTCTTATATTGGCTATTCTATTGCAAATAACTCCTTTCTTAAGACAGTCACTAACGGAAAAGCTTTGTGCGGCGGATTCATTTTGACATCTCCGAGTCTGACTGGTTTGATCTAAGCCACAATCTGTCTGTGAAACTGGCCCCCAATGTGCTGATGCATAGGTCAGAACAGATCATGCGAGCTCTGCTTAAAAACATTATGTCAAAGAGTTTTGTATCTGAAATATACTGCCGATCAGCGAGCTGACAAGATCCAACAACCTCTCCAACATCTAGGGGGGAATTACGAGTTTATTGCTTTGTCCAAGGACCTTGTACAAGGTCATCGACCCTGCACGGGATTTTATCCTTATAGGACGACTGACGGCTCAGCGAGGCAACCATCTAAGTTTCAGGGAATGTTTCTGCTCAATCCAACCTACTATTCCATGCCTCTACACACACTCACAGTATGTGTACAAAACACACACCTCCAAGCAAGTAACCCTTGCATCAGTGCCTCAAAAAGCCAAAGTTTTTTTTTATAACTTCCACACAGATCCGACCTCTTTCAAAATGTGCATAAAGGTCAGAACAAACTAATATATAAACACAAAAAAAACATTTTGCACAGTTTGGTCGATACATTTCAAAGTGCTTGATATTGGGGATATTGCATTATTGTGTGCATCCTCTGCATCTTACATTTTAAGTCTTCTTACTCACTCCAACATTTGTGCTCCTTTTGGCTCCTTTCCAGCTCTACTTTTGTGTGTTGTTTCTGGGACAGAGCATTCACAGTGTGTGTGTGTCTGTGTGTGTGTGTGTGTGTGTGTGTGTGTGTGTGTGTGTGTGTGTGTGTGTGTGTGTGTGTGTGTGTGTGTGTATATGCTGTTGTTGAGATGAACATTGAAGTGTATTGTATATCATGCATATAGTTGTATAGTATTTGATAACTGGAGCTATATGTAGATACAACAGACACAACGGTCTGTGTGTATTTCTGTTGTTAACAGTCCTCCTCATCAAAGTGTGTTTTCTGCAGAACCTTTACATGGCGCTCGTAGATCTTGAGGGCGGGGCCGAGTCTGATCGACAGGCCGGTCAAAACATCGTTACGCTGCATCAGGAGAAGAGACTTGCCATCGATTTCCTAATGAGGAGAGCAAAGCAATGTGGGGAGGTAGATGTGAGAGGTTCAAGTACAGACATTAACCGTGTCTCTGGTGGCCTCTAGTGGCTGTTAATGGGATTGACAGGCTCACCTGGGTCCCGAATGCAGCCGCCTGCTCAGGGAAACCTGCTTCTGTGAAATAACTGACCACATCAGACACTGTCCAGTCCATAGGGCTCCCAATGGTCCCCTCGGACTTTATAAACCTAGAGAGATGAGGAAAACGGCGGTTGGCCAATTTAAAAACCTGAAGGAGATCTGGAAATCGTAAACTCTTGGAATGAAGACAGCTTAAATAAGGAATGTAGTTTTGTCTTTTATTCCAGGGTTTATAAAGGGGTTTATTCTCTTTTTTCGGATTCATGAAGCATCAAATGATTCCTTAAAAAAACTACCCCCTTTTTATTGTCACTTGTGTGCCTTTACAGACATTATACCTATAACACCTGTTGTGGGCGGAGGCTAACATAACATGTTCCTGCAGTAAATACTAATCTGGGAGAGACAACCTTCTGATAGTTTTGCCTATTCTTCTCGAATAATTTACAGAATAGACTGAAACTTGATGATTGGACAATTGGTTAGGAGTTCTAGTGATTCTAGGTGAGACTGTCTTACACAATGTGCTTGTACTTGCATATTTGTTTTATACCTAGGACAAGGCCATTCAAGAAAGCATGCATTTAGAATTCCTATTGAGGTGGTGTGTATATATATATATATATATATATATATATATATATATGTTTAAATATTTATAGCTATATTTTATGTTATTACCATTATATATTTTTTTCTCTGTACTAACTTCTGGGTTGTTAAGAGATTTGCACCTCAATAAATAAATCAATTATATATCTCTGTGGCAGCCCGAAAGCTCTGGAACTCCCTCCCCCAAGACCTCTGTGAGTCTGAGTCCCTTACCCTGTTCCAGTCCCGCCTCAAAACCCACCTCTTCAACTCTCTATCCATAAGCCCCCCCCCCCCCCCCCCCCCCCTCTCAATCAACTTCCTCCTGACTGCTTTTCTGTTGTGTTTTGTTTCTTTTTGGCTTTGTCTTTGTTTTGTTTGTCTACCCTCCCTCCCAAATGTAAAGCGTCTTTGGGCTCAGAAAAGCGCTATAGAAAATTAATATATTATTATTATTATATATATATAAATTATGTGTTTGCTCTATTAGAATGGGAGAATTAGCAAGCGTCTTTGAGCACTCGGTAAAGCGCTATTTAATTACAATTAGCATTGTTAGGTCAATGTTTTTACTGATAAGTAGATTGAAGCTTTAATATTGACACTGCACTGTTTTAGTGTAAACAGGAGAATGATATGTTACGTTCTGATTCATATGAAATGGCTTGACCCTATTTAAAAGGCTATAATCAATATTTTGATACTTGGCTTTACAGAGCTTTATATTGAGTTGTAACTCATTGTTCACATTGTTTTTGTAACTGTCGTTACACTACTGGCTCAGTGTCAAGCCAATAGAGATTCAGTTAGAGACTAGCTGGTGAACCAAGTGTAGCTTTTAGATGCTAAATAGACAGATATGTCCCTTA
The DNA here is from genome assembly GCF_902827115.2 of Pseudochaenichthys georgianus. NCBI lineage: Eukaryota > Metazoa > Chordata > Actinopteri > Perciformes > Channichthyidae > Pseudochaenichthys > Pseudochaenichthys georgianus. Next base: position 18,484,880 of record NC_047503.1, on the reverse strand, counting down.
GTAGTTGGAGAAGACCAAATACAGAGGTAAAAGAAAGTGAATATTAGACAATGATCAGAGAGACAGAGACACAACTACAAAATCACTAATAATGGTGGTATATAACTTCTGGATATGATAAATGTGCCACATCACTTTAAAAGGGGATGTGTTTATGCTTCCCTCATGTGGCCAAAGGGAAAAGAGGGAACGAGTGAACTTGGATTACACGAAGGAAAGAACATGCAATGCCTCCGTGCTTTAAGTCAAATTGGACTTTAGTCATAGCGTCTCCAGTATCTCTGCTCTACTCACCCTCCTCCACCGCCAAGTCCTCCGTTCATCCCTCGCTCCTCACACACGCCGGAGTCTCTCGGGGAGGCAGTGGGTGTAAGCAGGCAGGACGACATGCCAACCTCTGTCTTACACTCCAGGCCTACGATGGGAAAACAGAGTGCAGTGTGATCAACTGTCGTCACTGCAAGCCACCAAACGCATACACACTTCTTTTGAGATGATCTGTAAAGCAGAACTCACTGTTAAAGCCTGAGGAGGTGTGGTTGGTTGTGTCATCCTGTATGTGGAGGAGAGAGGGGTCAGGTTCAGGTTCTTTATTTGTACCCGTAGGTAGATTTTGTTTGCAGAGAAAAAGACAAGGGATCCATCCTGACACACTCTAAAAACAAACAGACAACAGACACATCTCTAATAAAACACTTTGTGGAGCAGGGTTTTTTAAATGATCCGTTTGATTTTGATTGGGGTAAAATCAATCTGTGTGCTGATGTAGAAACCGCATGGTCTTATTTTTATCTTGGTTTTATGAAAATTATAGATAGACATGCACCCCTGCGTAAATTTAGAGTGAAGGGACGAAACAATCCCTGGTTTTCTGCTGAGCTGTCTAGTCTCCTTCATGAGAGAAATAATGCTTGGGCTAAGGCTAGGAAATCAGGCTCAGAGGTAGAATGGCTACGTTTTAGGCAGCTAAGAAATAGCTTCACATCTCAAATAAAAAGTGCTAAATCAAAGTACTATTTGTCGGTTACCACAGAAAACCTGAATAATCCTAGGAAATTTTGGAAAGCCATAAAATGGATTTCCACTGGTGATATCCGTAATGAGCTACCTCCGTGCCTTACCACAGCATCTGGCATTATATCAGACAGGGCTACTATGATAAATTGCTTTAATGAGTATTTTGTGTCTTGTGGCTCTCTGTTTGATTCTGTCACTGACTGTACTTCTGCTTCTGTGAACGCTCCAATCCTTGACTCTGAACAATGTGGTCTGGAAAACCCTTTTAGTTTTACTCCTTTAACTATTGGTATTGTTCATGAAGCATTATCCAAGTTAGATCCTAGGAAACCGGCTGGCCCGGACAATGTAGAACCTTTCTTTTTAAAGATAGCTGCAGACTTTATTGCTCCACCTCTTACTTCTCTTTTTAACCTCTCCCTCAGCACGAACACAATTCCAAAAGTATGGAAGTCTGCTTATGTCTTGCCTTTACTGAAAGGAGGGGAGGCAACTATTTTAAATAACTATAGGCCAATCTCTAAATTGTCAGTTCTGGCTAAGGTGCTCGAACGACTTCTGAGTGAACAAGTAAAGGAGTTTTTATGTATAAATGATATCCTGTCTAAACATCAGTCAGGCTTCAGAAAGAAACACAGCACCATCACTGCGACAATGAAAGTGGTAAATGACATTACTACTATTTTAGATAATAAGCAGAGTTGTGCAGCTCTGTTTATTGACCTTTCCAAAGCATTTGACACCATTGATCATCGCACCTTAAAGCAGAGGCTACTCAGTATTGGTATATCCAGCCATGCAGTGGGGTGGTTTGTGAACTACCTCTCTGAAAGGTCCCAATGTGTTCACTTTGATGGACTGTCTTCTGAGTGGTTAAACATTTCTAATGGTGTACCACAAGGTTCTGTTTTAGGTCCACTTTTATTCTCCATATATATTAACAGCGTAGGTGATAATGTGGATGAAGCTACTTTACATTTTTATGCGGATGATAACGTGATGTATTGTGCTGGTCCCACCATTCAGGAGGCTGTTGTTAAATTACAAGCTGTTTTTAACACTATTCAGACTCAGCTCTCTGAACTAAAGCTTCTTTTAAAATGTGGATAAAACCAAGGTAATGCTCTTTTCAAAAGCTAAAAAGACACCAGAGCCTGTTTTAGATATTGTAACTACGCAAGGAACAAAACTTGAAGTTGTTGCATGTTACAAATACCTTGGTATCTGGCTTGATGATTGTCTCTCTTTTAAACTTCATGTCAATAACCTGCTTAAAAAGCTGAGGGTTAGGCTAGGTTTCTTTTTCAGAAACAAGTCCTGTTTCTCGCTTGAGGCCAGGAAAAGGCTAGTCACTGTGACCTTTTTACTTGTGCTGGACTATGGTGATTTGTTGTATATGAATGCACCTGCCAATTACCTGAGCAAATTGGATGCTGCGTATCACAGTGCTCTGAGATTTGTCACAAATTGTAAAGCGCTTACACATCACTGTACACTGTATACCAAGGCAGGTTTACCATCACTCTCTGTACGGAGGCTCAGTCACTGGTACACTTTTATTTATAAAGCTATGTTGGGCAAACTCCCGTATTACATCTGTTCTCTGGTAAAGCAGAAAGTTGCGGGCAGCTATTGTCTGAGATCGCAGGATGTGGTCTTGTTAGATGTGCCAAGAGTGAGGACTGTCTTAGGTAAGACCCCTATTATCTGCGCAGCTCCACTTGCTTGGAACAACAGCCTACAGTCCAAATTAAAATTGAGCAATTTTATTTCTCTGAATGTTTTTAAGGCACGTCTGCACGAGATGCTTTCTGACACTATGGGTGTTTGTAAGTGTTGGTGAATATGTAAATATGATGTCCTCTATTGTTTGTTTTTATGTTGTTTTTATGTTTCATGTGGAACTAAATTGGTGCAGGTCTCCCTTGTAAAAGAGATCCATGATCTCAAGGGACCTATCTGTCTAAATAAAGGTTTGAAATGAAATGAAATGAAAAGGACTAATAAAAAGTGCAAGCACACCCTGCTCAACCAAATCTCATTTCAAAAACATTTAAGAGGAAAAACACTAGTACAAACATTCAAAATTCATAATTAAATAAATAAATAAAAAGGCATCTGTGTGACGCTCCTATGATGTGTTAATTTGTGCAATAGCTGCTGGGATAAAACTGTTTTTATACTGCTTCGCTCTACGCCTTGGGACGAGTAACCTCCGGCCCGAAGGAACAAGCTTGAATTCTGAGTGCAGAGGGTGGGAGTCATCGTCTAATATGGAGCTGGATAACCGCTGTAACTGCCTGAGGTACAGGGTCTCCAGGTTTAGCTGTGGCTCACCAATCAGTCTGCTGGACCACTTTACGATCTGACTCAGAGAGGTTATGCTCTTTAAAGTCAGGTTCCCAAACCATGACATTAGTGAAAAAGACAGAATTGACTCCATAAAAGCAAGTTAAAACATAATCATCATGGTTTTGTCAATGTTAAAAAAGACAGTTTCCTAAGACAGTACAAACGCTGGTGCCCCCTTTTGCACACAGCTTCACAGTTTGGATCAGAGCTCAATTTTGAGTCAATAATTGTCCCGAGATATTTGTATGATTGCACAAATTCTACTTTCTGATTCGCAACTAAAATGATAAGCATGACAAAAAGAGGATATCTGAGACGGGGGGAAATGATGTTAAAAGCATTAGAGATATTCTTTTTTAAAATAATATTTCTGCATCTTACGTGAGTGTGTGTGTGTGTGTGTGTGTGTGTGTGTGTGTGTGTGTGTGTGTGTGTGTGTGTGTGTGTGTGTGTGTGTAACATTGCTTCTAATGATGTATTGTGTGTATGATGTGTCGTGCGGTGTTGTTTTGGTTAATGCATGCGTGCACAAACATAGCGGCAACTGCTTTAAAGACACCATCATGCCTGTCAATATTCATGGCTGGATTTGACTCGCATAATGGAACACATTTTTCTCCCAAAATCATTGAAGAGGTCAAAATAGTGAAAGGTTTTTACTTTTGCCCTCACTTGTGCACCTTTATGTATCAAATAGAAACACACTGGTCTCTGCACCTCTTTTTGTGTTCTCTGTATGCGAGTCCTTTACGCTGCACTTTATTTTTCTCCTGACTGCCGCATCAGAGAAAAGGGCAAACAAAGGAGCGTTTTTAAAGGCGCAGTACAACACTTGTGTTCCACGAGACCGTGGAGAAAAATCTCAATTACCTAGGATAGCAAGCACATGTGCTTCAGCTCATCTGGTTAATTATTTTTCATGTTTTTTTTATTTTGTGAGTGTTCAAACCGTCACGAACAATTCTGTGATTATTGATTCATTTTTAAAAAGTGCAGCTGGATGGTTTGCTCTCACTCTGGTTACAGCTAGTCCAAGTGCAACACTGAAAGTGTGTTTTAATTAATGATGAAGAGCACTTAAAGGTGGGGTAGGTAATTCTCTTCAGAAACACTTTTTGTTATATTCCATGGAATGCTCTTAACATCCCGATAGCAAAGAATAAATTCAATGCTTTGACAATAAATACATTAAACGTCATCTGTGGAAGCCGTGGCGCTGTAAAAAGCACGACCAATCATCTGAGCCGGCCCGGCTAAAATAACTGGATGGCCTACCTGCCTGTCAGCCTTCCATCTGTGCACAAACTTATCTCGTGCCCTCATTGGTCATGTGCGCGTTCGTGTGTGTTGGAGGAGGGGCTCTGTAAGGAAGTGGCAGATTTTCTCCGGTTGCGTACTTTCAAATTCTAGCGCACTCGAGCTGGTTTCTCCAAAATGACCTATCCTACCTTTAAACAAATCAAGACATTTACACAGATTACATCTCACCCCCAGTCACATTTAGATTTTTAGATTTCAATGCTTTGGGTTATTTTATGTCAAATATTCCTTTTCATCTGATATGTGTGTATTATTTTGTCGTGTGTGTGTGTAATAACTGTTGTGTCGTAAGAAAGATTTGTTATGCAACACGGTGAGCCTTTTGTTCTAAAAACTAATAAAAACTAAGGATTTTTAGTATTTCTGTATATTTCATCATGGTATTTCAAACTTCTACTTCACTACAATTCTGTTATAATAACGTAATAAAAATGAGCACTGCTTTGAACTGCTAAAATAACATGCATGCTAATCCATCACACTAAGGAGTTCCCAAACTTTGCCATGCCAAGGACCCCCATATAGCATTACCCTCTGGCGGGGACCCCCCTGAGCGAAATATTCACTAGCTCTCACTTGCTCCAAAAGCTGAGCAGATACTCAGTTTCACTCTCAGTAGCGGCAGCTCGATTCTGATTGGCTTGAAGGGCGGTCATGTGATTCAAAAACAAAAAATATGAAAATATTGGCATTAAATGACACATAGATTGATGGATATGCAGTTATTAATAACATCTAAAAAATTAAACTTTTTTAAAAATCCTGTTTCCCTCAAACTTTGCGTGACCCCCCCTGGCCAGGGCCCCCACTTTGAAAAACACTTTTACTTTGATTTCGGAACTAATTAAAATAATTCGTTGGTACTTTTACTCAAGCAACATTAATATCTTGAATCAAGGTATTTTTAAACAATAGTATTATATATATACAAGTTAGAGTATCTCAATTTAATTCCATAACTGGTGAAGGACTTGAGAAGTAGTACATGTTTTAGTATATTCTTGGGGCATTTTTTGCCTTTTTCAAAGATGTAGTAAAGCGATGCATCAAAGAATGTTTTATTTCATTGCTGCCGTTATAGTGATTTTGATCAGTAATCATCGATTTAAAACAAGCTTTCACTCACATGTGCCTCCTTCTGTAGCTGATCAGGACGGACAGCTCTCTCCTCTAAGTGTGCGCTGTTACATGAGCACAGTGAAGCTCCTTGAACAGGTGGAAGCTCCATCCTGGTGAGGGAATCAATCCCACCCATCCCTGAGACCAGCAAGCAAACCCAGAGGAAAAGAGGGAAGAGAAGAGATAAAGACAAGCCTTCAATTGTGTTATTATAATAATTATAGTATTCAAATTCATATTGATTGATAGTTGTTGTATTGATAATTGTGTATTGATATTAACATTCTTATGTAATAATATTTTATTTATACAGTAAATTCACAAAATCGGTACAAAGAAAGTGAGCTTTACGGGGAAAACAAGGCACAAAATAAACATAAATGACGTCAACTTATTTTAAACAGTAATAATAAAAAGGTAATGCAACTAAATGTTTGTACTAGGCTTTCTAATTAAAAAAAAGGGAGATTAATGGGGTCTTTCCAGGACGCACATCCACACGCACGTGGACACACCTTTACCCCCGTGCTGCTGCGGGGAGCTCTCCTGCTTTGATGCCGCCTGGATCTCTGGAGCATCTTCTGAGGTTTTCTCAATGAGCTCCGGATCGGTTGTCATGGCTACAGGGGATAGACCTTCCTCCTCGTCTGAGCTCCGGGGATCCTCCTCCTCCTCCTCTTCTTCACTGGCTGTTTCCATCGCCTCATTCTCCCTGGGAGAGGGGGACGGCGGCTGCATCGACAGAGAAAGTTGCATTAAAATATGTCTCCATTAAGAACAAACTGGAGATAAATCATGTTTTCTGAGGTGAAAGGGGCGACACCTGAGTTTGAGCAAAGTTCTTATTCACTGCACCCTGAGCGGAGTCTTGGAAAGAGGACAAACAACTCCCACAGGTGGGAAGTGGCTAAGTACATTTACTCAAGTACAATGTTGAGGTACAGGTTTACTTGAGTATTTCGATGTTATCCTACTTTATACTTCTACTTCAATATTTAAAAAGGGAATAATTAAATTTACTGAACAGCTTTAGCTACTTTGAACAAAATGCATCTCTAAAAATGTAACTAGTGGACTAAACCTCAAGAGTCAAATTATTTAAATATTTTACTTTTGCTCCCATTTTTCATGAGCTGAAAGACTCGAAAATCTAAGACCTTTTCTATACACAAAAGGCCGATTCCTCTCAAATATTGCTCACCAATTTGTGTAAATCTGTGATAGAGAGCACTTCTCCTTTACCGAGGTAATCCATCCACCGCATGATTACTGTGTGCCTAAGGCTAATCACAATAAAAGGCCACTTTAAAATGTGCTGTGCACTTATATCTTTTCAGTTTATATTTGTAATCAGTGTATAAATATAATGATATACACACATAAAGGTAAAGTATACTTTTACTTGTTATAGCCTACAAGTAGGCCTACATGTAGCTGATAATACTATTGTACTTTTAACTTGCAATGGAGTATCTTGGCACTAATGTCTTCTTTTACTCAAGTGAAGCATCTCAATACTTTTTCCACCACTGACGCTAACGATAGCCGCCTACAACTCGAGTGTGCACCGCGGAGGGAGGAGAGCGTGCTGTCAGAAAAGATCCGAAGGATTTAATGAGGCATAAAACGGAAGAGGAAAACAAAACTACCCGGTTAGAAAACGCGCCCTCACAAAATGTTTACCGATGTTACATGAGGAACAGACACGAGGCGGTTTGGTCCTCCGCAGGTCGGCCCGAGCGACACACAGAGCGGCAGCGGCACGTCTCAAGTTTAGACAGACACCGCCTCCCGCTAGGCAGGCCCAGTCCGTCCGCAGCCAAAGTTCTTGAGAGCGAGATGCGAAACATAAAAGGACCCCAAGCATGATTTGAAGACCACACCACACCACACCAGAGCGGCTCGTGCTCGCGCCGTGCAGAGACGCTCTTAACTGTGCGCGCGCACAGCCGGGGAAGCCGCTCCGTAGCTCCCGCATGTACACACGCATGTGCGCACACGCACACGCACACACGCATGTGCGCACACGCACATGCATGTGCGCACACACTAACCGAGGCGGCAGAGGACAAACGCAGGCACGGTGGAAAGATGAATCTCTCTAAATGTGTGAAATATGTCCCAAACACTTTTAAATGTAAAATATCGACGTAGTAGAACTAGAAACATGAACGAGGCGAGCGAAGCCGAGCGCGTCCTAGTGGCTTGCGTGCGATTTTAACATCATTAATTTATCAGCGAGCAATCAACAAGCAAGCGTTCAGCGCCCAGTACAACCGGGACGTGTTGGACATATTAAGTTATCGGAGCCCACCTTTGTCACCGTGTCCTGCAGTGCGCTCTTCACAAGTCTGTCCGCGGTACTCGGGTCCTCCGTCACCACCCCCCTCAGCGGCAAAGTGATGTTCCCGTAGCGGGTCCTGCGTAGCCGGCCCCTCGCCACCTCTCTCTCCATGACCACTTTGACTTTGCCTCGGGTCAGCTTCTCCTCCGACAGCCGCTCTTGGCTGCTCAGGTAGCCCAGGATCTCCTTCAGCCCGAGCGGCTGCATGTGGCCTCTGGTGGCGCTGGTAGAGTCCCCTCGGATGCTCTTTTCGGACAGGCGGCGAACAGAAGCCACCAGTCTGTCGCCCAGGTCTGAGTTGGCGTGGTTCCCCGCTGTTATGGTGCCCCCTCCTCCTCCGACTTCAAGTTTGGGCTTGAGGGGCGCAGTCTCTCTCTGTTGCTGCGGGTGGTCCCCGACGCTCCCGGAGGAAGTTTTGTTCTGGGTGTCATCTCGGGACAAACACCGCTCATTTTCTCCCCGAACTGCATCGGCTTTGCTCGGCGTTATCCCGCTGGCATCGCCACCGCCGTCGTCGTGTGCGTGTGTTATGTTACAGTCCCCCACTCCCTGCTGTCCTAATCCCTCGTCTCTAGGAGCACTTGCTTTCTCCTCTTCACTGCCGCTCCCGACAGCGCAGCCCGATGTTGCGCCACAGCTCTGGAACCCGTTTCCGCTACTCGGGCTGGAGGCAGGCTTGGGTTTCTTGTCGGTGGCTGATGTTTGAGTGAGGGGACCTGGGCTGGGCTCCGAGTCCTCCTCTTCCTCCTCCTGGTCGGTGAAGCTGTGAGCACTGTTGTTGTTCGGATGGTGGTGTTTGGTCCGCTCCCTCGCTGCCTCCGCGCCGCTGCTGCTGCTGCCAGCGGCCGTAAACTCACTCTTCTTTCGGCTTTTCCTCTGCACCTTCGCCGCATTCCGGTACGATATGGAGCCCTTGTAGCTAACTTTGAGCACGGTCTGCTCTTGTATCAGTTTCTCCAGTTCTGTCCTGGTTCGGTCCGGGTCTGACCCGTGTCGTCTTCGGACCATTCGACAAATCCTCTCCAGATCGGGACGGGCTTTCCTCAAGCGGAGAGAGTCGATTGTTTCCAGGATCCACTCTCGGTACTTATTGGGCTCGGACATCTTCTCCTGCTGGTGCGGATGGGGTTTGGCCCGAGTGCCTCTTTCTTCCTCCTCTTCTGTTTCACAAGTGACGCTATGTCAAAGCAGGGAAGCCAGAGTGCGATCTTCGGCTGGAGAATGAGGACGGAAGCCTGGCTGGTACGCTTTCGTTCGTTGGCCACAATGTGCGCTTAAGGTGGACCGAAGATGGCGCATGTCTCCTGCACAAAACTCAAAATTAAGGTGGAATTGGCTTTGGGCGCATCGGAGTCTTTGTTCGCAGTCAAGATTTGATCAAACCGACGTTTATAAAATCTGAACAGACACAAAGAAACACAACTGCGCGGAACAAACAGTGAGGGCGGAGACGTGTTTTGAAGCATATCATGGTGAATCAGACTGAATAGGGCGGTCAACAGATGGGTGGATGTAGGCTCCTTTCCGCATCAGATGGCAATGATAGATGTCTGACCTCCAGGCTACAACACCAAGGCTTCATTTGAGTTATGTCACAATCTACAATTCACTGTTTTCCAAACTCACAGGAGCTCCACCATCATACACACATCCAGGAAGCACACACACGTTCAGTAGAATTTTACAAGTAAAACTTTATTGGAATGATACTCATGTTGCAAAATATTACACTTCGTGTTTTTATGTCACTGTTCCCGTGACTTTAGACGCTTCCTTTTGCAGTGTGTGTGTGTGTGTGTGTGTGTGTGTGTGTGTGTGTGTGTGTGCGGGGGGAGTGGGTTAACATGGTTTACATGGGGGTCTCATTTCCCTAAAAAGTGCGACAGTATGTACCAGCATTGTGCCTGCATCAAGAGGAAGTTGTATCACTGCAAAAAACATCGAGGAGACACGGAATAATATTAGAACTTCAAACATTTTGTCCATGATGATATAGTCAACATTAAACTTGACATGGAGGTAATACAGCGAGTGTGAATTCTCAACAATTGGTTTACAACAATGTCGTCATAATAATAAGAAAAATAAAAGTTAAATTAGTCATAATAACCAATAAACCGGCTGAAACCGAGTGTCAACTTTGTAGCTCTCGTCACCATTAATCTGCCAATATCATTTTCCACTCAAGATTGATCAATGAAATGTCTTTCAGCTGTTTCACATCTCAATCAAAAAGAACAACATGAAAAGTAGTGGGTGCATGGGGGAGGGGATCAACCCTTTTGGTCACAAGTTGGTCGCCTTGTACTGTGACTCATTTCTATGAAAATAATCCAAATCCTTTTTTTTTTTTTTTTAAACGGACACTGTTGAGGCTACCAACTATAAGCAACTGCCCATAGCCCCCACCAGCCCCAGGTCCACTGTATGAGTTGGTTTGTAGTAATATAACTTAAACACAACTTTATCTGACACTAGAACGGGACTTTAGATAGTTCCTGCTTCTTTACTCGTCAAAGAAAAATAGACTATAAAAGTTGTCAGATTGTGTCGCAGGTCGACATTAGAATCTTTCCCCGCTCTACCATCCATCCCGTATGATGTGACAGTTATATAAATCCAAGCCTTTGCTGCATGTCTTTTGCACGTTTTATTCAACGCTGAATCACTTGCCCTTTAAGACCTTCATTCAGTCTGCTAACGATGTGCTTACATGATGCAGATTCACAAAGTAGCATTTAAGTCAAATTACAGCACAGTACAACTGGGGTCATGTCATATTCCAGCATAGAGATACTGTCTAATGTACAGAGAGAGGGAGGATGGGTTAATAGGGGCCCGGAACCCACTAGCTGGATCATCTGGCCATGAAATGTGGGCTACAGACCTCACATCACATAGACCTTGAATTTACACTGATGTTAACTTGTAATGTGTAATTTTTTTATTTGGACAGGAAGGACTTGTGTGTATCAAACTTATCTGGATTTTTAAAGCGATCAGACAAGAACTGGAGCACCTCTTGGAACCAAAAGGGAACATATTCATTTTGGTGGCACAGCACAGCTATGAAGAAGGCATTGTAATGTTTCAAACAGACACTAATGTCACTACGTCTACTTTTATAAACTCCGTAAGACCACCATTTTGTCGCATCAGTAGCTCAAGAGCTAAAGAGGCATTGAGCACCTGAAGAGCTTTTGCACTTTAAACAGGCTGCTTGTGTCCTGTGCACTGAGATGTTTCTTTGTCTGAGCTCTCTTAAACTCCAGGTGCTCTACCTTCTTCCAACTTGTTTAATGGAGTCATCTTTGCATGGACAAATAAATTAAGCATGTAAACAGAGAGATGGGAAAGAGTCCCTGTCAAATGTAAGACTGTCGTATGGAGTGTGGCTCAACTTAGCAAGTGATAAGAGGAGATGAACATAAACACATCGAGCACCAACCAGACGCAGCTCTAAGGTGATCTGCCTCGGATGGTCTATTCGTGGGAGGGCCTAATGGTTGACTCAAAATGCTGCATCAACTTGACTAGTAGGTGAGCTCTGAGCAGAAACAGCGAGTGCTTTGAAATCAGATTTGTCACGTTTTAAAACCAAATGTTCTGGAAGGAAACATTTGGAAAACACAAACCAAAAGTCTCAATATTCCCTTATGTTCCTTTAAGTGCTTACCAGAACAGTATATTCCCAAATCTATATCATAAGCAAGTGTCTCACACGTCTTCTTAACCTGCTAATCCTAACGCTTTCTGTTGATAAAATGTCTTATTAAGTGATATGTTCAAACCTGAGATACCATTATGTTATAATGTTCCGTCACTACACCATTAAACTGAGATATAACCATCCAAATGTCCATGTGTGTTAACCTGACATGATATCATTGGAGCCACGTGGAGTTCACAGACCTGGCTATGCCTACAATGATAAGAAGTATAGATGGAGTAAACTTTAGTGACCCCCCCCCCCCTCAAGTGGCACTTGTATCTGACGGAAACCTGTTTGAGCATGCAATGCGTCCACTTTATGTTTTTCTTTTGGCCAACTTTGACTCGACGTATGAAACGGTGGAGTTTTAAGTATATAAAGGAAAAAAAAGACTAGAAAACATTGTACAAAGTGCATGAGAGTGATTCATTGAATGCACCTCTAATTGCTCCTCTTGCCAACGAAACAACGAGAAGGTTTTCAGTTTAAATTTAAGAAACCTTTGTGCAGACTGAGACCTCGACTTGTACCACGCATCATGTAATTCATGTAACCTGCAGGAGAGTAGAACCGACTTTCTCTGTGATGTGGCCCAAAAGTGACTAAATGATGACTGAAACGATAGAAGAGCCGGGAAGATCTTGTGTTAAAATGTGTAGAAGCAACTCTAAATAAGTGGGCTTCCCAACAGCCATGAATCTGAAGCACACCTTCATTATAAAAGGGATCCATAAATAAGACGGAATAATAAATTAAATACAACAGAAAAGGCAACACTGCTGGTTATCAGTCTCCTTGCTCTTTTTCCCTTCTCTATCCCATTCCCCCCCTCTGTGTGGAGCTGGTGCTTGTGATTGGACAGGAGACAGTACTTCCTCCTTACGTCTCCCACTTGACCAGCTTACCTTTGACTCCCTACTTTCTTCCTCTCTCACTTTCTAACTCTAGAACTCCGCAAACTCCTTGGCACATTTCTCATTAAAGGAGACACGGATCTCCTCCTCTTCGTAGTCGTCAAAGTTGCTGGTGTCGCCTGGTCCTTTGAACTTGGGGACGAAGGGAGCTTCCACCTGAAGACAACGAAAGGCCCGTTTGAAAAGAGAATTCCCCAGAAAGGAAGTCCACGTATATACAAAGTAAACTCTCACATACCTTTTTCTGGTAGATCGCAATCCAGTCAGTGGTTGCAAACCATTTGTGTCCCTTGATGTCGTTGACCCCGTTCTTGAGGTTTCCGTAACGTTTCGTTAGATCCACCTGGGGATGTCATCAATAGGTTTCCCTCACGTTATAATACATTCACAACACACAGCAAAGTAAATGTAGCCTAACTCCAGAATGCGTGAGATACTCGCTCTCACCTGTAACAGGTTCCTCAGGAGGTCCTTCAGGTCAGAGCTGAAGTGAGATGGGAAACGCACCTGAGACAGAAGACAAGAAGGAGAAGGAAGCAGCAGGAACGTTTTGAGTTCAAGTTTGAAATAAATCTATTCAACAATTGTTGGTCCTGCACAGGAAATATTGGTGAGTATTTTTTCCAGAGTAATCACTATTTTGCTCTGAAATAGTGATATTCAATCATTTTGGAGTGTATGTATTACTCCTAGCTTCTAGAGTGCGATCAAAAGTCAATTCTATTGGAGTCAAACCATGACCACGCTGTAACGGAGGTGATCTCTGGGGCCGTAGATCTCGGTCTCTTATATTAGCTTCATTATTAGCAAAGTATATTACTTTGTTCCACGCTAAAACATTGCACAGGAAGCATGTGAATCTATGTCATCTATGCATCTATTTGTCACGATCTGTCTATGTTTTAATTTGTCTGTCTCTGTTTCCAGTTTGAAAAGTGTTCCCCCTCCCGTCCCATCTGTTGCTGGTGATTGTGTTCACCTGGTGCCCTGTGTTGCTCCTCCCTCCTCACCTGGTGCCCTGTGTTGCTCCTCCCTCCTCACCTGTGTCCTGTTGGTTTGATTAGTGTGTCTTTAGGTTCTGTTTTCCTGCAGTGTGTGTGAGGTCCTTGTTGCTGGTGACTGTGTTCACGTGAGACAGTCATATTGAGGCTGTGTATCATGAACCACAGCGATGAAGAAATGCCCACACCGGGTTGTATTTTAACTCTCTGCCTCCTTGCTTGGTCGGGCCGCTCAATGGTCAGCTTCACACACGCCCACTCGTGTTACTTAAGCACTTTGGTTTATTGACCTTTTTTATTATAAAGATCATTATGGTTCATTTATTCTATTCTGAGTAAAATTACCTTCGATTTGGAGTAAAATGGCAGTAGAGTTGTTTTTAATATACACTACATAGAGTAAATAACCATTAAGCAGAGTCAAATCGAAGCACATAGAGTCAAATGAACTCTAAAAATACAACTCTGAACAAAGAGTACATTTTACTCTATATAGGTTAGGACCAAATGTAATATTTTTAGAGTAACATTTTCTTCAATTTGAGTCAATTTTACTCAGAGAAATGTACTGTGTGTCTACTTCATCAACACCTATCCATAAAGGTTGTTTCCCTGGTAAAATCCTCAGGCAGAGAAAAAAGTAAAATAACAAATTCTGGCCAAAACACTACTGCGCAGTGGATATATGAACAAGAGCGACAATGATACAAGTGCAAGATACTGTCTGCATACTGCATGGAACAGTACTAACTTAGAAAGTGCAGCTGCAGTACGCACTAAAGTAACACATGAGATTTAGAACGCTGCCACAGGGTCCAAACCTGCTGACATGCAGTGGCCTGAAGAAGTGATGCATTTCTACATTCCTGACAGGCCAGGCGGTATGACAAAAAAACTCATATCACGGTATTTTCCAAATTGTATCGTATCACGGTATTCATTTATTTTTTCAATGATTGGAAATGTATTTACATTTATACGTTTTAGCCCCACAAAAAACACCTGGTCAGTGGTGGCCCTCATGAGTCCGAGTGCATGAAACAACTGCAACATTTCAGAAAGACATTTCCCCAGCGTTGCTCGTTGAAGCAGATCGTATATTCTCATACATTCTTCGTACTCCAATAAGTGCTTTCTGTTGAGGTGGTTGAGTTAATTACTTGTGTTACCTCCCCAGGCAACAATTTTCATTTGACAACATTTGCAATAAATGTTTCTTTGGTTCACGTCAGATTTTTTTTTAACCCAAAAAACCTCCAAACAACAGAAACAGCTCCTCTCCTTGTCATGTTTCTCCACCTCCAGTCTCATTTTCTTCAGTGTCCATCTTGACATTCAGCTTCACATGTTATGCTACTGCTACTACGCTTGGCGCTGTATCCCAGCATGCATTTCAGCCGCATCCCCAGGGGACTCCTTTCACTACCGCACCGCTCGAGCGCCCTTCGCCACTTTTTCAACAGTATTGCGGTTTATGAAAAATTCATATCATACCGTATAAACTTCACGGTATTGGTACAAGAAGTCCTGCTGTGTGTGACAAGCGGTATCCAACATGGCTGAACTGAAACTCAAACTTTACCAAGAGTCTCAAAGGCACCTTGTGTGTGTTTGTGTGTTACATTTGACCCTGACATGCATAGGAAGTATCTTGATAAATAAAGGCATATTATAAGGAGTGAATCAAGATGGCTGACTGCAGCTGTATTCAGTATGTGAACGGAAATCAAACATTTAAATAATGAAGATGTCTTAGATTCCCTGGCAAAAAAGGGGGATACATATCAACATAAAAGCAACAACAGCCAAATGGTTGTTTCAAACATCCGTACATCAGTCCAGAATTTCACAACCAGTGCATCCCTGATAGTGACTGGAGCACAGAATGGCAATCAGAGTCAGACTCACCTTCCCTGATACGATCTTTTCGTAGATCTGAATGGGCTGGTCAGCAAAGAAAGGCGGGTACCCTGCTGCCATCTCATAAACCAGTACCCCCAGCGCCCACCAGTCTACTGCCTTGTTATACCCCTGGTGGATATAACAAGGGAGGAGGGAAGTGGAGACAAAAAGAGTTTATTATAGAGAGAGAGAATCAAGGAAATATATTTAGCGTATTCAAGTTAAATTAACATATACTCCAATGTCACTTTGCATCCCATCTAAAGGCTTGGATGTAAGAGGTATCATTGTCACACAGTGTTGTTGGCAGTATTGTATTCATTATAAATATTCCTGTGGTTATTATATTGAAGAATAGCTATGTAAGGCATCTTACTGATCATCAACATCCCTACATGTTTCTATACGTTTTGAATCAATATAACTGTAACCATGCGTTTCATATCTGACGACTCAAATGAACAACTATCCAGTAAAAAAACGTTGGTATCATGGTTTGTTTGAATGTAGAATATCTTGTTTTAAGGGAGACACAGGTGACAGCTAACACGATATCAAATGGCATGGTTGGCTCACCTTGCTGAGAATGATCTCTGGGGCCAGATATTCTGGGGTGCCACACAGTGTCCAGGTCCGGCCCTTTACACGTTTGGCAAAGCCAAAATCTGTCACCTAAGAGAGGGGAAATATTAAGAGTTTTAGGAAGGGGAGACAGAGGGAAAGAGAGGGAGGGAGTAGAGTTGTTGTTATTTGACTATCTACCACTAGAGGGCAGCAGAATCTGCGCTACAACACCAACTTTCTATCGTGTACACTTTAAAATACAGTACAAACCAATAGATGAACAAAAAAGGATAAAACTATTATTTCACAATTAATTTTATAGCTCCAGGGTTTCTTTTTCAGGGATTATGTTTTATAAATTTAATAATTGACACATTATATATTTTTTTAATGTTTGAACTTAGTTAAAATGGTACTATATTCATTCAATCTAAACACATATGCACAAATGCAGACTTAAATGTTCTGTTTTTCAAATAATGTGTGTTATGTTCAGGCAATGGACTGCAGAGCTGCATGCAACAAGGTGTATGGAAAGACACCGCTAAACCCACTTTCGCTTAAAGCGTTGTCCTTGCATCTCTCTCTGTACGGTCTGTTACACTTCGAATTACAATGACAGTCGACAAATCAAAAACTCCAGGTTGGTCTTTTTTCATGCAACCAGTGTTCCTCTATGACGTGTTCTATACGCACAACTTTGACCTGTGTCTAGTGTTAGTGTTTGGAACGACAACAGTTCTACAGAGATACTCTTGTTGCAGCACACTCTATCAAAAGTAACAATAATTCCTGTCCAACATTTCATTTCATATCCACCCCTTACTAAATAAACAGCGGACTTCTCCGCAGGGGCGAAGTCACTCAATGCCTAAAATTAGCAGGTCCCAAATGTACATTCATTTCAACAGATTTCCTGTAACTATGGTAAATTATTCACTACTCAAAACTGAAACTAATTAAGATTGTTTTTCAAACTCCATTAAATCTCTTGGGGAAAGCTGCACTCCACACCATCTTTCTCCTTTCATTAAACTGATTCTTCCCAACAAAGCGATTCAGAGAGAGAGATGAATATCTCCAACAGAGCATCACTGGTGTGACACCACTACAATCGAAGCACTCTTTTAGGTTAAATCGTCAAATGTACACTAGTAATTGTTTCCTATTTGCTTCCATTTGGAGGTTTAGGTTGTTTATTTTTGTATCAAAGTAAGTTGCCAATTTTCTGTTTAACAAGGTAACCCTGAATCTCCCCTGCGGTATAAATAACGGTCCATCTATTAAATAAATTAAATTGCAACAATCTGAGTGGATATCATTAATATAGCAGTAATTGTACCAACATTTGCTACACATTTGTCTTTCAAGTGAGCTCCACTTTGGCTAAACTCCATCTTTGTTGGTAAAATTCACTGTAATTGCAGTGCTAAGTGACATGAGAAATGGTGTGTCTTTTTGTGAATTGAATTATGAAATCAGTGCACAGTCAGTCTAATACAGTCGTATGTTTAGCTGACCAACCCGATCGCAGTTTTTTGAAGGCACATTCATTCTAGAATGGCTATTGGAGTGAAAATAATGGCATTATCCCAAGAGTTTAGAAGTCTTTTTGCTGCTACATAAACCTGACGTTTTCAGAATAGTTTTCATGATTACATTTTAAGTCTGTATACATTAGAGAAAGTGTAAAGCTTTACCTGTTTACTTCATCCTTGTTCAATATGATGAACAAATTGAAAGCACTCAAATACTAGAGTAATCCATTAGTTTGATAATCTATTGACTGTTTTTTCCGTCTTGGTTTCGGTCACACAATACAAAATGTGTAATCAACACTAATCTAAGAATTCACACTTTTTTAAAATCATTTAAAGAGCATACAATGAATCAGTCAGTTGAGGAAATAATGTACAGATACATTGTAATGAAAATAATTCCAGTCTCCATCAGCGTTAACGTTTGCACACTGCAAAAAAAAAACGGAAATCTTACCGGCCACTGGGACACCACGAGGCTAGCATCATCATCATCATCATCACTTGTGAACTCCCAATGCTGTATAATGACTGATTTAGTGCTTTTGCCTTCCGAGTAGGAAACCTATGATCCTCTTTTATATCAGACGATCACGTCTTGTTTTATTTCACCTTTATTTAACCAGGATGATTTACCTGTATGTATCCCTGTTGGTCTATGAGCAGGTTTTCAGGTTTCAGGTCTCTGTAGATCAGGTCCAAAGCGTGCAGATACTCGAAGGTTAGGACGATCTGAGCAGCGTAGAACCGAGCGTGTGGCTCACTGCACACAGGGAGAGTGGCAGTTAAGTGGAGAACAAAAAAGAGGGGAAGATAGAACAAAATATAACCGAGTAGGGCTAAACCAGACATGAGAGAACAAAGCTGTAACGTATAGAATAATATAGACTACAAGAGAATAAAAACAGGAGACCACAGCTCAATGAGATGACAGAGTTCCCTAAGTTCCCTCTGCATGTTCCCACTAAATGCTTCCGGCTTCGACACTCACCTAAATCTGCCAATTCTCCGTAGATGGGAGAACATCTCTCCACCTGGAACATACTCCATCACCATGTAGAGGTTAGTGTTGTCCTGGGGAGGGGAAGACAGAGGACCTGTCAGTGACATTAACTTATACACACACACACACATTTGAACAGACACACACGTGCACGCACAGGATGGGCAACATGGAAACACTACTTTTGGGGGTCAATAGAAATGAATCCACTGACCTTTTTTTGTTAAAAACCATAAAAATCGATAAGGTGTCAGTCACTCTGTCTTATACATTCATTAAGATGTGTTTGATTTCCAAAACCCTATTTGAAATTCATAGGTTCTTGATTCTGAATAGCTCAGTGATTGTAGGCTAGTCAAATGCAAGTTTATTCATTCCTATGTGAACCTCTGCAATTAGCTAACAAGCTATTTCATTGACTCCAGTCGCTGGACTATGTTGATCAAATGATGTATCCATATAACTAAAATCAAACAGTGTCAGGTCGTTAAAATGTAATGTATTTTTTTTTTTTTTTTTCTTTCCACCCACACACACACACACACACACACACACACACACACACACACACACACACACACACACACACACACACACACACACACACACACACACACACACACACACACACACACACACACACACACACACACACACACACACACACACACACACACACACACACACACACACACACACAGAATAAGGTGTTTATATAGTCCAACTCTCCACTTGAGTATATTTTAGATATACTTATACTTATATATATACTTAGATCTTGATTGAGCTTTAAACAGACACATTATACCCTACAAAATGACTGCATTCATTATCTGGGGACAATAACCTAAAAGCTGTGAAGCAAACAAAATGTTGAGTGGCCTTAGACATGTTTGATATGCTATGCTTCATTGAATAAAGAAGTTTTAAGGTTTTGACTTCACATGTAGTGTTAAGAGCCTTATTTGAAAAAACATTGTTCAACAGGTAAAACATAATGTTAAAGCCATAATGAACTCAAAGCTAATATTTAGATGAATACTTAATACATTCATTTAAGGTGAAAGAATGATTATATTAACAGCCTGTTAAACATGGTGTTTTAAAGACGTGTCTGAATTAATGAGTTCTGTTTACTGTGCCTTTGGTCTTCCAGGAAACTACATGTACAACGTTTATTTCAGTGCGGAGATGACATGATACACGATGAGTTGGGCAGCGGAAAGTATACTGCCTGAAATATAACTGAAGTTTGGTTATTTTGAGAGCTATTTCAAGTCGAGAATTGTTAGTTTATTCAGTATTTGCCTTTCGACCGGTGGCTGATGATTATTTTGGATTGCATGTCGTCCACACGGCTCTGTAGTGGCTTCTTGGACAGTTTGGATGCCACTACAGATAAAAGGAAATGCTTACATGTAGTATATAGACAAATAGTCTTCAGCAGTCAGGGCGAGAGTCTTTAAAATGGGTCTCCCCTTATAGAGAATGGGATATAAGTAAAAGACACACACACATTATCTAAGAATTACCTTAAATGAGTACTCTAGTCGCACCAGAAAAGGGAAGCTGACAGCCTGAAGGATCCTCTTCTCATTCAGAGTGTGCTCTATTTGTTTGAGCTTCACCACCTGAAAGGCAAAAAATAGAGATGGAAAAAGGAGAATTTAGATTGTAACAAGAAATGAGTTTTAACAACAATAAACAACGGCCACTGTACTGATAGCTATGGATAGAACAAATAAACTGTGTTCCCATCCAAAACACTGAGCTATGCATGTGTACTTCGTTAGATAACACATCCAATAGCTATAGCTTAGAAAGTAAAAGGCAACTAAGGTCAAAAGGCAATAGTTCAAAAATAATTAAAAAAAGTGATATTAAGATCATCATGTTTCCCCCCCCCCCCATCATAAACAGTCTGCAGCTTTTAGGCTCCACGTGCTTTATTACCTCAATGCCTTTAGTTTATGGCACTCCTGGCCAACAGCTGTCTATCTTGTACGTTTCCATGTGTGCTTGCTTTCGATCAGGTTGTTTCACCTGGCGGGCACCGTTACATTGTGATTAGGTCAACATTGCACACTTAATGTAAATCATATCCTACTTTTAAATTGTGTTCGCTGTGTTTGGCCCTTCATAGAGTGTATTGGTCAGACAGTCTACAGATGTTTATCTTTCACAGTCGACTTGTATAGATTTGACTGTTTTCTATTTTGGGATGTTTCTATTGAATTTGTGTTTCTTTTCTTTTGATGTGCAATGTCTTTGTTTTAACATGCTGCTGTAACTAAAACATATTCAAAAAGTATATCTTTATTATTTGCTGCACAAACCATTTTCTCTCATCTTTTGTTGGTCAAGCGACACATTCCCACATCCAATTATTTTAATGAGGTTCTTTTGGATAGTAGGACCATGAAAATGTACTTTTCCAAGAGTATTTTCACTTTTCACTTTCAAAGTAAACTAAGATAAAGGTCATGGGGGGGATTAACACGATGGTAAGATCAATACCATTTAGATACTGAGGCAGAGGAGGGTGCCTGCTCTTTTAGTAATCAGACACACTACTAAAAGTATACTAATTATAGTTAAAACACTGAAAAGGATGAACATACTATAAACAGGAGGAATATATTCTAAGCTGGTGGCATCAAATTGGCCAATTACATCAGCTGCTTGTATCCTTTAAAGGAGGGCTGTCTCTCTCCAGATGCAGAGACAGGAAGTAAAACACAGACATGTATACCGTTTGTTATATAATATAAGAACTCTAAATGAGACTGTACAGAAACCTAAATATATATATCAGATTTCTTTATTTCTATACCTGCTAGGAGTCTGGCCCAGCATGCATTTGGTCAAACAGTTAGCCATGTTTCCAGCGCAAGTATAGAAATACAACATTTGCTTTCACTATTTGGTGACCCATTCTGTTAACCTGCATGCAGAACCCAAGCCACTTGGCATTTCCATTCGCAGATGTTATCTACAAACATATTAAGCCCATCTATAAATATTAGATAACTAAAGGGGATCGGAGCAGGGACACTTCCATTCTAAATTGAGAATCAGAATGGCTCTACTTGATGTGATTTGCATAAAGACAACCACGGCTCAGCCACTCCAGCCGATGCCGGCTTCATCACCAGCGGGTTCAAAGAGGTTCAAAGGGAAACAAAGGAATAAAGGCTTGCACCTGTACGAGGGTCTCTGCATCTTTGCACCAGCATATAGACAGGATTTGATATCCACGCATATTTCAAGGCTTGCAAGTTCATTTCCACATCAATTGTAATTTCATTATTTTCTATGAACATAGTGCAAGTGTCCCTACATGCCAGTTAACACCCTCCATCTCGACTGACCTTCTGCTTGTTGAGGATCTTCATGGCGTAATGCTGTCCCGTTTCTTTGTGCTTCACCAGCATCACACGGCCAAATGAGCCCGTGCCGAGGGTTTTCAACCTCTCAAACTGCTCCAGGCCAGCCGTGTTCTGAACAAACATTAAGGGTTAGTGTCCCGTTGTGAAACTGGAGGGCGAGTGTTGTGGCGTGGAAAGTTTCATTTGCTAATGAGTCCAAGGCTCACATTTAACTTCTAACATAGTTTATGTATGTTTTTGTACAGGTTAGCAATGACCAAGTATAATCACAGAGTAAATCATGTGTATCAAGCATGGTATATATGGACTATGATAGTATTTTGAAAGTATGTAAAGCATCAAAATGCATACTGGATATTTTGTATAAGTCCTGATTGAGATCATCAACATAACATTTGAGTGTTTTTTTTCATAACTACCTGGTTAAGAGAAAAAGGTAAATATACACAGATTATGAAATATTATGATCGTGTCTGTAAAATATGTCTTAAATCTTTGTTGCATAGCAGCCCACAGAACATCCATGGCTTGTATAATATTCCTAGGGTTTAAGGATACAGTTGAAATTAAAACCACAATCTTAACAAGGATTTCTAAAATGTCTGCAGATGAAAAGGATTGTAAAAAATGCATGTAAAACAAGCCATATATTGTTCAATGCAATGCTATCCATCACATGTGTCATAACTCATCACATATAAAAAACACAACATCTATTTTAGAGGAAATAGGGCAATATGGTTTTGATCTAAATCAATACATGATGAAACATCACCCAACATGTTTTACAAGTATATAGAAATGTACATTAAAAGTGGTATTCACAATTTTAAATTGAAAAGAAGAAATCGTAGAGGGAGATAATACAAGTCGCATTCCTGTTGTTGAGATGAACACTAACCTGTGCAGGGATCTCCCACTTCTTTAGAAAGTCCTCTTTGGCTTTAACAAGGAACTCCTTGACTGGAAAGGAAAGATGTTGGTGTGTGAAAAGAGTTGAAAAACCAGAAAAACAAATAGGATACATCTGGTGTTAAATGATATTAAGTTGTAAAGAGCAGGTGTGCTTTCTATAGCCCAGCTAGCACCAAAAGAGGAACAATTGATAGGATGGCATGCAACAGGTTGAAACATGAATCTAAACTTACAAAACTGAGCTCTATCAGTTAAGATTAAACGTTGTGTTTTTGTGTTGTTACTGGTCATAGTAAAACTGTTGTAGAACTTCAAAGATCTATTAAGTCTAGGGATGTAAAAGACAAGGGCCTTTTACAGGCAGTAAGGAAAGAATATTTGAGTTGCATTATGGGAAATGTAGAAAGCTGTTAAAGAAAAGACAATCTGTGTCTTTGCGGCTTCATCAATCTCTTGTGAGTATTTGAAAGTGTAATACTGTATCACAGGACAAGCATGCTACTTAAGTGAGAAACAAAACAAAACTAATTCACACACATTTGAATCAAACATTTCCTGAAAACAGATCAAGGGTTATAACCAGCTGCGTGGCAGGGATACGTGAATATAGTAATGCCACAGAAGACACTTTTTAAATCAAATTTCAAGGACTCTTCATCATCAATGTAAGTTGTTTGTTGAAAAAGATATCCGGTTGAAAGGACACCGTTTTAATAGTGATGCACGGTTGTAGCATGCTATTCAGCTGCTAGCCAGTACTCAGACTGGCTTGCGTATGAGATACACACACATCTGCATTTATTATGCATCACTGCTGACAGGCATTTAAATAATAGTGGCTTTAGTTGATGTGTCATTGTAAAAACCGCGGTAAAAACTAAATCAATACCAGTAATATTTCCTTGGATTCACAGTACATCAGACACGGAGACAAACTCTTTTTGGATTCTCAGAGAATATATTCAGCTCACCCACACACACTTAAAGCAGCATCTCTTTCCAAATGTGTGGAGAAACAGGCCTAGTGTTCGGGAAATATCTGACAGTCAGAGCGTTATGATATTGGCAACATTTCAGCACATTGCATATTCCAAGATGCTTGCTGCTTACAACTGTTGGCCGTTTTTCAGCTTACAGATAGATTTGGCTATGGAAACAGATCAAAATCCTACTTCGTCCTACCTTAGCACACATAAATTAAATTCAAAACCTGAACAGTAAGCCTGAGCCTCATTTGAAGAGAGATTCCCTTCCATCTACATACAATGCTCCTTGATTTAAATGTGCAGGGCGGCTGATACAGCAGCGAGGACTTGTCATGGACGTACGAATGGATCTTAATGAATGGGAAAGCAAGAATCTAGGCCTCTAATTGACAGTGTATGGCTTGTTATGTAAAGCTAACATAGCCTGCTGTATAACATCGTCTCTGATGATGATCATTTCATGAGGCTGTTACAGAGCAGGTGTTTGCTCAGGAGTAGTGTGTATTTTACCCACCGCTTTCCATCTCGCTTCCCTTCCTGGCCGTGGGCGCGTTGCCCATGATGACAACTTGTCAACGGGCGATCCGTGGCTTTTTGGCCGCCCTACAGCCTTGGCAAGCCGGTCAAAGTTCGATTAAGTCTGAATGGTGCTCCTTAAATCCAGCTGTTATAGTTAGCAAGCGTTCACTCCGAGGTTTTGCTCCGTAATAGGCTGACAGCTGCTGATGCGGTGCCACGGAGATGCGGTGCCACGGAGAGACGGTGCAGCGGACTCACTCACTCCACGGTCATCCCTCCACCGGCGACCGGAATCGAGTTTAAATCCACGGGGAACTATCACTTTGGTGTCTCGGTCGCTGGGGCTTCACTGGACTGCCAGGCCGACCTCGGCGCAGTTGGCCTGAACACGGAGGATCCAGTCTTCTCCTGTCCCTCCTTGCAGCCCCCTCCGAGCGAGGCCCCCCGGCTCGCCACCTCTCCCCCAGCCCAGAAAAACAGCTATGCCGACGGCGGGGATGCAATATCATCAACCAAAAGCCTTCCACCTTTCGTTACCGAACCCAGCTTTTAAAAATGGTTCCTCGGCGGGCTCCGACGACGACGGGAATTCGCCCTAATCAACATTGGCCCCCTGTAGCCTCGGAGACGAGCGAGATGACGGAACTACAGCCGAGCGAACGTCCCGCCTACCCGCCAGAATCGGGGTTGAATGACAGCTAGAGCTAGGCAACTGATTGGCTACCTTTCTACAGCGCTGTCCCATGGAGCGTTGTAATTGGTCCTTTGCAATCCATCACCAACGGTAGCGTACCGCCGCCATACAAATAGCAAGCGACGGGAACGTCAGTGATTATTTTCCTCCCGACGACGTACGCGCCCACTTACTCCGGTTGCTCTCCTCCATTGGCTTGGCGTGGTCGAACCGTGGGAATCTCGGTGAATGCGTGGATGTCTATTGGCTGTATTCAGTGGTTGACAGGAATGCCCCCCCCACCCCACTCGTCCAAAAAAAACTTCTCTCCCCGAGCTCTCATTCACCGCCTCTCCCCGCCGCCGAGCGACTGATACACGTTTGGCTGAGTGACGTCAACAGCGAGCTATTTATAGAAATGTTGGTCAGAATTTAACGCACGCGCCGCGCGGCTGGCAGGACTTCTGAACAGATCGCAGACGGTCGTGCATGGAGGGGAGAGTTTATCTGGTAGGAAGTGAATCACAGGAATAAACCGATTTTACAATCAGTGTTGGCTGAAAACACGCAGAGCCTCACACTCTCAGTCTGTGTGGACCGTCGACGGTTACAGTCAGACTCTTCGAACAGCATCTCGTGTCATCCGCACCTTCCGGTGTACCAAATGCCCAAGGGCCCCTTATTATCATGATCCTGACAAGCCTCAATTTCACATAGATTTGCATCTAAATATCACATTTTCAGATTTATTTGAGTCTATAAGTCTAAATTAAGTAAGTAATAAATAAGACATCCCTACAGCTACTGCAGGGTCTGACACCATCATATTATGGCTCTGCAGCCTTCTACTTTATTTTATATATATTCTATAAGACTAAACAGGCGTATAAGCTACAACTTGTAAAATATTAAGCCCTACATTCATGTGACATCTCCGTGTTTAAACTTTTGATTATATAATAAAACTTTTATTTATTATCAGTGCTTGTTGAACATTTAATCAAATTATTTCTGTGGCACCTCTGGTTTTCAGAAATGCAGTGGTGGGCTGCAACCATAGACTGTATATATAAAGGCTGCTGCAACCATGGTGTTACCATTGTCATTTTGAAAATAAAAAACCAGAAGGTAGGTAAAATAGAACCAACAATGCAAAGCAGATAAGGACTAGTATCAAACTTATGCTTAAAATACCATGAGTAAAAGTGAATGGATTAGCTTGTGAATTTCTCCCCTGGGATCAATCACATCTTAACCTATGATAATGCATCATTTTTCAATATTATTAATCTGATACCAAAAGACACAATCCTTGTATTGGTATATTAAAGTATATCTACAGGTCCATTTAAGGACCATAGAACTGAACTGCGGTTAACACACCCAATACATTTCCTCCACTCAGGCAGGAGAAGCAACAATTGATTTTGATACCAATTGTAATGTATGCACAATTTTACATACAAGACTACTTATTATAGATTTGATTTACATTTTTTAGATCTAGCCCGCAGCTATTCACAGTCTTGCTAAACAGTGAGAATAGTAAAAGGACAGAAGTAACAGATGAAGGCAGAGGAGCCAGTCCCTTCACCTCAGAAGAGATAAAATCAGTGAGCAGACAGCCCCCCTCCCTTTTGTGCTGCAGTTGCCTAGCAACATGAGGCTAGAGTGAGAATGGTGGAGTGAGGCTGCTACATTTTATGAATGAAATTGGAAAAAAGAAAGGGCGCCAGAGAGGGGAGGGGAAAGAGTGGGCACACACACACACACACTGCTGTTGCTGTGCTCTCCTTTCCTCTCCTCTAGGTGGAAAGCAGCTGTGTAAGCACAATGTGATGACCAGAAAGCAGCACTCGGTTCACAAAACAAACTTTATTAACCCCATCACTGTTACAAATACTGAGGCAGAGAATATATAGTAAGTATAGAAAACATGCCTTCCCTTCCTGAAGACAAAATAAGCGCTGAGAAAAAACATTATTTACAGTTTACCTAAAACACCCAAACATGTCTGCAACACGGAATCCATTTCTCCTTCGTTTCCTTCACCTACATGGTGTGTGCATAATTACAGACTGACATTTTTTGTAACATTTTAAAGAACATTATCTGACCTGGAGCCTGTTTGAAGAGGCTGTTTTACAGACTATTAGTAAGCGTTTGACAAATAAAAGCTGCTTCTTGCAACAGGCCCCTGAACACGGCACATATTTCATACCCAATATTGTTGAACCATGTAATTCAGATGCAACAAATCTAGCTCAGAGGAGACAAACCTTCAGTACAATTATGTATTATAAGCAGCTAGTGCTACATCTATTCTGACTACTGCCCCTAGAGTTGATCTGTGCTCCAGAGGACACAATGAGCAGCACAGTATGAGTATGACTTGCTGTGTGGATTTGGTGGTCATAAGATCACCCAAACTTGAGGCCTTTTAACTTTCTCTGACTCAGCTTTGACATTATCTTATACAGTAAAATAAGGCAATGTTGGTTGTGCAGGTCGGTGTGTCGAAATGCACAAGAGATAAAAAACAGTTTGTTATATTTCCAGATCCATCCCATTTGTGTGTGCTGTATAAAAAGATTGTTCCTGCTGCCATATCCCTGCTTCCTGTTAATGTCCACACGTTGTCTGGATGAATCCATGGCCTCTTTGTCCGAATGGGTGTTGTTGTTGGGTGTATTGAAGGAAGAGCTTCTTGTCCATGATGTTATTCTGATGATTCTTACATGCAGTCCATGGAGTTCTCCGGCATCAGCCCAATAGGTGGCATCTTTCCTGGTAAACAGGACGGGGGGAGCATGCCGCTGATGTTGGGAGACGGGTCAACATTTTCGCCGTCCTCCATCTTGTCTGCTGAGCCCTCCCAGTTGATATGGAAACGGGTGACACGGGGGTTTGAGGCCAAAATGTTCCTCAGGAGCTGAGAGAATTTGTGAAATGACAGATTTACTTTTTATGGTTGAGATATCCTCACTTTTAGTCCCAAAAATGGGTAAAGTCTCAACACTTTTCTTAATGGAACTAAACACCATCTTTTCATTAGTGCCCACCCGCCTGATAAACATGCGATGACTGCAGGATTGTGGACCTATAGCCAAAACTGATGTAACCTTGATGGCTTTCCATGCCAGAAAAGAAAGAAAGGCAGGAACATCAGGAACTCTTTTTTCAAAGTTGGGATCCCTGTCAGGTGAATATAAAAAGGTCTCTTTTCCACATACAGTATAAGTTACACAGAGCATACTTCAGAGAGTCATGGTCAGTGCTGAGTAGGCTTCTGTTCCACTGGCTTGCATTGATGCTACAGGGCTCCTCTTTATCAGGCTGAGAGTTAATGGAGTGTGTACTGTAGGTGTATATTACAAGCTAAATAAGTAAATACTTTGTATCCCTGATATTAGAACCCCTCACTTATTATTTCAACCAGAAAGAAAACATGTGTCTGCATTCAACACCTTCAGCTCTCATGGAGTTTTGACAATGCCCACTGTAGCCCAGAGTTGAATGCAAACAAAGTGTAGGTTATTTTGTATCTCTGTTAAAAGGCAAACGAAAGCCATTATCAATATTTAGCCAATTTATGTGTTAACTAACTCTAACCTGCATTGAACAGTATAGGGCTGCAAATGGGGATTATTTTCATTATCAATTCAACTTTAGTTTTTTTTTTTATAATCAAGCAATCCTTCAGCAAAACTTTTAATTTCAGAAGAAAAGAGCAGAAAGCTAATTATAATCTCTAAGATGCATATATTTGGGGTCTTTGACTTACTTTTGCGTTATACCAACAGAAAAATAAGAATTAAGAGAGAACAACTAAAGATAAGGAAACATTTACTTTATACAGTATATATATTTGAAGTTTATGTTATACTCTTGATGCCAATGTATCCTGTCATTTCCATGTTCATAGCACCAGAGGGCAGTACAAACTGTGTGTGCTTAAAAGACCCTTTCGACAAGCATGCCCCATCACTGTAGTGTATGCCTGCAGATTGTTGCGAGTGGGCTTCCTACGCTTCTATCCATAAAGTAATGCCGGTCTTTGCTGAGTGTATGCATGTGTTACCTGAGCGTAGTCTGGTTTCAGAGGTGGGTTTTCCCTTAGTTCAGGATCTGTGTATTCATTGTTGACATAGTAACCGATGCGGATGAACTCCTGTCCACGGTAGGTGCAGGTTATAAGGACAACAGTCACTCCTACAGCGTCAGTCTCTGGAATCAGCCCTGTGTTAGGAGCATCCGCCTGGGGGTACGAGAGGACCATTACAAATACATAAATCAGATTAAACTAAACCAAAGTATTTATCCTATTAATGCAGCACTGGGCAAAATGAAGAACAAAACTAGGGAAATCAAACACTTTCACCCACATTTATTTGGTGAGAAGTTCTATAATTCCCTGTGGTCTAGCTTTAAGAGAAGTAACACGTGACAAACGCTTACATACCTGAAACACAAACATGTGTCTACCAGCCGGTACCGGGCCAACTAGAACAGAGTCCAGAACCTGGTCGTATTCCTCGCTCTCAGCTGAACCCACATAGATGATCTTCCACTCAAGATCTGAAACCATACACAACAGTGAGACTTTCAAAGGTGAACAGAATAACATCTGCAGTATATTAACAACGCTTCTCCTTGCAGACCTTTGTGTGTAATATAATCAATGAAAGCAGAATACATTTCATTCACTGTTCGAAACAGTGTAGTGTACAGATTTAAAATATGCATTAAATACAGAACTTATGGCACATTTGTACTTTCTATCGACCCTAGCATTGAGGTAGGTAAATCAGGGGACAGAGGGGGATCTGTTCAAACTTAAAAAGGTATCCAGAAAGGCAATATGGTTGCATTCTTTGACATTCCCAGTTATGGGACTTCTGCCACCATTACAATATTAGCTGAATATCAAGTAACATGACCTAAGAAAAATAGGTCCTTGAATTTCCAGTTTCACCATTGGGCCAAATATCTACAGTAAAAATCAATAAACTGATTGGCTTCACCCGAGTTCATTTCTACCCCTTTTACAATCAAAAATATGTTGTTTAAAAACGTCAACAACTCACTACAATAGATCCAGTAGATAGGTTGATGAAACTTAATATTTCCTGGTAAGATTACAATTGATGTCACCATCGATTGCTTGCATTCCCAGAAAACACTCAGTTTCCAGTTTATAAGTTACACCAAACTAAAAATAGTATGGTGCTCCAAAAGAATCCCACTTTATTAACGCTATAAATGTTCAGTTTGTGCTGAAACGGTTCGAGTTTAATCAACTCTACAATAACTTAGATGGGGTTAGGATTACATTGTGCATCACTGTTGTGTTTAGGCTGAAACAGTTTGTGTACCTAATAAACTGGCGAATGATAGGACAGGGCAGCTGCTTCCCTGTTGTCTTTCCTCTCAGTTCGCGGCAACTCATGGAGTTCTTCTGTTGCGACAGTAGTTACTACTCGGATTTACCCTGAACCAATCATTGCATACAGGAGGCGGGGCCATGAGCACAAACGCGCCAGCGCCAATTTTCAATAACTTGTCAAAGGATATCTTGCTATTTAGCCCCTAGGACAGCTAATAGTGATACATCGTCGAAAAACACAACGTTCTTATCAACAAACTAAGATTCGTTCATCTACATTTGGTGTATTAGATACAACTAAAGCAGAAGGCGACCAGCGAGTGAGCTACTAATATAGCTAAAATAACAAAGAATAAGAAAACAGTTAGCTATAAACAATACCCACCTTCCGGCAAATCCTCCATGCACTCAAACGTTATTTCAAACTGAAAGGGGTTTCCAAATGGGCTCGGGTTGTCCAACACAGCTACATTTAACACTTGGACCTTGGCCATAGCGCTTTCTTCTGAGGCACCTCGAGCTGGAAAATTAACTTAGATTTGCTGATCCAATTGTAACGAGTCCCTCGGCATTGACTATCGCTGTGTTCTTGGACTCGCACGCTTTGACGTTGCCTGTCGTTAAAGTTATGACTTTTCTTCTCCGAGAACACCAACAAAACCCAAAGGCGGCCGGGCTAAAGGAAGTACGTCACTATTTTCTTCTTCTCCGTCTGTATTTCTGGTAGCCACACGCTGCATGGCGGCGCGATGCTGCCTCCTAATGCGTATCTGTTAAACTACAGATCATACAATACAAATAAAGCACTTTAAAACCAAAAGTGCTGTACAGAGAAGTAAATACAAAAAGCACACAGTTTAGTTCACAAACATAAAATAAGTAAAAATACAAATAAAAAGGGAGAAAACTATAAATAAACCAGAATAAAATAATAAATTACTACATTTGTCACTCAGGCTAGAACATACAATTAAGGGGGTAAACTGGACAGACTACAGTTATAAGATTCAGAAAAATGCAATCATTGTTGGGTTTATCCCATTATACCCTCTCACCTTCTAAGATACAAGTATGACGATGAAGATACTGTTAGATAAATTGATGTATTTTTTCATTTGAATTTTGTGAGAGGCTGTGGCCTGCTTGTTTCTTGACTATGGGTTTTGCTCAACCCAAACAATCAATAAAACAGCATTTTCAACTACACATCTTTGAGTGTTTTTCTTTTTGTTGGTAGTTTTATTACAGTTGTCATTATGTATTGTATTGTCTATATAATCTTTCAAATATTCTGAATCACAGTCAATTTGAAATTGTTTTATACATTGTTAAACTTCCTATACATTTATCCCCTGAACTCAACATTATATATATATTTAATATATTGCTTCGGTTAGAACTCAAAGTTTACTATAACCAACAAAACAGTCAAATATTTGTCAAATGTTCTACATCAACTAAAAGTAAATATGAATATAAGACACAGAAAATGAGATTAAGATCATTTAATTTCAATCAATACACTGCAACATTGCAAGTCCATACATCTTATAGCAGTGAAAGTCGTACAAGATGGGAATAATGTCAAAATATAAACAATTCCAAAAGCAATTAATTCCATTATTGCTGACATCCAAAGAGTTGGTACTGCTGGACCATCTCCTCCATGTCCAAACAGGTAGGTCTGTGTTCATCAGTTTGACACTCAGCTTCTATGGGCCAGTACTCGATCCAGGTTCTTTCTCCAAGTACGTACTGATACCTAAGGACAGCAGAGTGAAAAACACGTTAGGTCTTCATGTGAACAGCTATCTGTAACATTCAAACATAACACAAGAAAGCCTCCTTCCTCCTTCTAGATACTTTATTACTCTATCAATGGCAACAGTAAATGAGTACAACAAATATTGACTTGATTTAGTATAAAAAGTAATGAAACAGAAAGATCTTAAATTCCCACACCACACAATCAGATTCAAACAAACTTACGTTTGAAGTGCATCATCTCTGTGAATATCATCTGATGTTCCCATGATAAGGTACGTTTTGCCCTGAACCAAATCTATAGACTCCCTGCAGTGCGGATAACTGAGGAATGTGCGAAGTTTATTCAGGGGACCCACATCAAACGTTCCTGTAATTTAAAATTAGGAGAACAAAGAAGAGTACTTTATTATTACACATTTCCAGTGGAATCAATCTGAAAGGAACAAACGTTCTGGAAACACACTTATTTGCCCTCTTGCCAAAAGTGAAAGAGGCTCTATTAGGCTTTTTGGGCTTTTCCCTTTTATGGGTTTTTGTGCATGTAAATGTTCTGCAAAGGCTGAAATCCCAAAGTTCCCTCCAGAGGGAGTTTCTGACCCACACTCCCGCCCCCTGCTCGAAACTCTTCCATTAGACGGCTTTACGGTTTACTTCCGCGACATAGTGACATCACTACATAACACTTGCGCTTCAATTGTCTAGCTCCCGACACATCTTACATGAGAGGCTAAGGGGCGGGACAACTCCAAGTGGTTAACCCATCACAACAGAGCCGGCCGGCTAACCAATCAGAGCCAATCAGAGCAGACTTGGCTCTGGTTTCAGACAGAGGGTGAAAAGAGGTGCAGCAGCACAGGCAGAATGAGTATTTAAAAAAAATCCTTTTTTTGACATTAAAGCATGTAAACATGTCACTGTAGAGCCCCAAAATACAAATATGAATCATAAAAGTGAGCATAATAGGGCCCCTTTAAATTGATCCCACTCTCACGACTGTATAATAATTATCCAGCCAACAAGCTGCTAACTGCACTAATAAGTGAAAACGAGTCGAACATCTTATTTTGCCTAGAAACATGAAAATTACCGATGTTGACATCGAACTGCCTGACATAAATGCATTTACCAAAATGTTAAAATTTGTATTTTATTGTCTGACAGGAGATTAAATGTGCACACAAAATGTAAAAAGGAGGTAAACCAACTGTTGAGTCACCTACACCTTTACGGCACCCACCTTCTTTGATGACTTCCAGAACACGCGTTGTGTAAATGTCTGTGGACAAACCATCTTTAAACCCTTCCAGTTTCACTTTGTACACTGAGGAGAGACACATTGTAGATTGTTTGCTCATCTGTTTCATTGCTCACTTGTTCTCCCAACCTCTTAGACACACACAATCAAACACATACATTTTTGGCGTATAAAAGTAATTGAGTAAATTCAATCCATTTATGCTCTCTTACCAAAATCTATTTTGCTGGTTTCTGTACTCTCACAAGCCTTAGCTGTGCGCTGATCATTGCTGATCTTCTCCTTCTTCTGCATACTGCAGTTCTCTGGAAATACACAATTAGCATAAAGTTATAACACATCTGATCAAATGTTTATATTAGTACATGGATGATGGCAGCTGTATTTACGTCACAATTTAGATTGTGAGGTTTTTTTTAGACTTCAGGTGCTTGTGTTTCAATCTGGTGATTTACTGCAAACTACATTTTACAGCATTCTCCTTTACCAGATGGAAATGTGTACTTTTCTCACAAGGAGTACAACTCCTTTATTTATGTTGTAAATCTGAGAGACAATTCCTGGTGATATCATTTTGATTCGATGCTTGCAGTGTGGTTTTCATGGGGACAATGTCTGTCTGTCGTTTAGTGGCTCCAACACTTGGGTCAAGACTGAAATATCTCAACAACTATGATTGGGGAATATGTGCTGCTGTCCATAGGTAAGACTCTCAGCTACTAGCATTGCTGTATAGCCCCTGAGTCTTTGTTTTCAAAGTATAATAATACACTGCTGCAGTTTACAGACCTCAGATCTGCAGCTTACCTGTACAAAGCATAATTTAAGTGTTGTGTTATGTTAGAATTGAACAAATAAAACTTTACAGTGGATGGATAAAGGTTGTTTTGACCCGTTTACCTTCAGCACATGTGCACTCATCACCTCTGCAGAGCTGCAGTAGCTGTCCACCTTTCCTCTCTGGATGGTAGAACTGCACACAATGTGTTTCTGCAATAAAAGAGAAAGATATTGAAACAGGGTCTTACGGTACTTTATAAAATATAAATTAAATACTTGAACAAATAATAATGGCTGCTTATTGACAGTGTTATATTCTCTGACATATATTGGGAGCAAAACACATGGAGGTTTCTCTAAGACTCACGCTCATAGTATTCATAGACAGACACAGCCGCTGGTTGTAAGACGCCCACTTTCATCTTCTGTTGAACCCTAAAAATGATTTCTTCTGGTCGTGTGTGAGAAACCTGTAGATAAAGGTGAGATAGAGATACATACACAAAGAGCAAGGCAGAGAGGAAAAGTATGGAGGAAGGAAACAGCGACGTCTTACCTTGTCCAGGTAGATGATGAGTGATCCTCTTTCTGACAGGACTGTGTCCATCTCATATTTTGCAATGGTGCGGGAACGTCCTTTGGACAACTACACACACACACACACACACACACACACACACACACACACACACACACACACACACACACACACACACACACACACACACACACACACACACACACACACACACACACACACACACACACACACACACACACACACACACACACACACACACACACACACACACACACACACACGCACGCACACACACACACACACACAATCAGATCAGTAACCATAATACACATGTTTTTTCTCCTATAACAAAAACCAGCTAGTGCATTTGTTGTGGGTTAATGTGTGTCTGGAAAAGTTCTTACTAAGTCCAGGTCCTTTGTGTCAACGGTGAAGCCGGTTAGCAAGCCAATATCCAAAATTGACATTGCTGCATCTCTTTCGTTGTCGTTATACCTGTACACAGAATATATTGAAGGAAATTAAAGTGTTAAGAAGATAGGGAAAAGGGTAATGAACAGAAGCATAATATTTAATACAGATTGTGAAATATAATAATATTGTAAATAGCTGGTTAGAAAATGTTGTGAATAAAGCCATGTGTCAGTGTGTTGCCTTGGTTGTACTTACAACACTTCTATCCTCAGCTTGTATATACTCAAGTCTTCATCCATTTTTTCTGCAGGAGTATAATATTGTATTTGTATTTAGTTAATTTGTTTCTCAAGAGTAAGGTACAACAAACGAAGAAGAGACAGAAGGCACTAAATCACCTGGGATGAGCTGCACTGACAGGTTAAACTTCTGGCAGTCGCTTTCCTTTTGTTTAGGTATAACGTAGTACAGCGACACCATCTGTCACACAGAGAAGGTGCAATATTTGATATAAGTCCTCACAAGGTTAAAAGGGTATTAGGTCAAATCTTAATTTAAAAAAGGACGGATCAGTTATTAACTGTTATTAAAACTCAGAGTATAACATATAAACATATTTTATACTCACTGTCACTGTTGCTTCTCCTGAACCCTTGGCAGTCACCATCACATTCTGGTTTATATCATTGATCTGTCAGAGTTTACATATGAACACAAACACAAACAGTCAAGGATAAGCAGATATTAAAGTATTTATTATTTGCGTGACGGAATCAACAATCAGTGTGTAAATATGCAATCTGTCTATTTAAATCTTCTTCTAAAAAATCTGATAAATCAGGCAAATCTCCATGGAAGAATTGAGATCCTCAAGGGACTTTAGAATTCATACATTTAGTTCAAAAGATACATTTATCAGGAATATAGGTTTTCAAATGTGATTCTTTTATTTGTAAATTATTTTTAATTTTTTAGTAAAACTGAAATTAGTTTTTTTCTGTATTTTCAAATCACTTTTATAGTTCCATTTATTTTTTTAAGAGTTTACAGATCTTTTTTGTATTCCAGGAGACTACACACAATATACACATGCATACGTGTGTGTGTGTGTGTGTGTGTGTGTGTGTGTGTGTGTGTGTGTGTGTGTGTGTGTGTGTGTGTGTGTGTGTGTGTGTGTTTGTGCTTACTTTAGATGTCCTTGTAGCATAGTGGTTATCCCTGTTGAAGTTGTACTTCTCAGGCTTTGACCTGCCCGGCAACAAAATGTCCACGTTCAGATCATACTCTGGTTCTTTAGCACTGGTCCAGTACTCTGATATAGCCTGGTACACCATCATGGTGGCCTTTAGAGAAACATAGTGGGTAGGGGGAACACATGATCAGAACAAAATAAATGATAATCTAAAACAGGATGGAGGGATCAAGATGGAGAGAGGAGTCTCTTCTTACCTGAGTCGATCCATAGCCTCCGCCAACTTTCCGCTGTTCGTTGAACCATCTCACAACAGGTCTGGCATATTCAAAAGCCTTTATTCACAGAAGGAAGGTACATGGTTGAACTTTTCTGTCATTCACTGCACATTAGAATTATAAAAAAACTTACAAATATATTAAAAAGACAATCAAAGCAGTTACTTAATAATTGTAATACTTAAAATATTGGATACTTAAAAGGGTACATTTTCACTTATATTTTAAGGCTGTGATATTACTGAGAGACACATTTCATTGAAAATGGAATACAAACCTTTATATTAAGGTAGCATGGATAAGGACTAAATTGTATGTTGTTTGTAGCATGAAAGGAACACACATAAATGCGACATGCTCACCTCGGCCTTGACCAGAGCGAGAAGAGCGTAAGCCGTAGCCTCCAGTGTGTAGACATCTCCCTTACGCGTCGGCCAGTGGTTCAACTCTAAGGATGACACACAAATATCTTCCTTATTACTTTGCTATACATACATCTATTTACTTGTGAATCCAGGATATCTCATCTTAGAAAATAATGTATAATTAAAATACGTAGGGACATATTAAAATGTGCTCGCTCTTAATAATTTTAACTAATATATCTGTTATTCAAAAAGTCTTGTGAGCAGGACATAGTACGGCTGGAAGACTATTTACGTCATTTACAGACTGTTTCTAAATTAGCTCAAACATTTGACATTTCTCTACTGAGCAAACATCATCCCATAATACCAATGTGTTGGTCAGGCTCTTAGTAGTTGTGGATGAGAAATCCTTTTGAATCTAATCACCACAACATAGACTATGTTTTCTATGTTTAAGAATAGTAACAGCACCTGGGGAAACAAACTTGTAGAGGATCTCGCGGTTCATTTTGTTTTCATTGGCCATGGCATATGATGTCAAGGCAACAGCATATGGGTTGGTGAGGCTGGGCAGACGCCTTTCCAGATAGGCCACCGCTTTGTCTATACTGCCTGATAGACTCTGTACAAAAGTAAGGGAGGAAAGAGAATAAGGCGAGAACAGTCAGATATACATTTTTAGGCAACCAAAAGGAAAAAATAACCTTTCATGAGTCTAAACTAAAAACTAAAATATGGACAACATCCTAACCGGATAACACTATTTTAGCTACTATTCAATCCCATGGTAGCCACGCCATAAAGCATACGCTGATTAATCGTCTATTTTACTCTAAATAAGATCATCATTTACAAAATGAACATCATGCTTCAATAAAGAAGACTAAAATATAGCGATTGCGACCAGAAACTAATTTGGAAAATATTTAGATGCAGCTTTAAGGATCATCCTGATTGGCTTCACTTTTTAGACCCGGAGCATGCTGCTTGGACAGGAGCAGCAACAGGGCTGGCTGTGAAACATAGATTTACAACTTTGCAGATGTGAGATGCTTCCCAGTGGTTTAATGCCTCAGAAGGCTTTGTTTCGCACATCCTCTGCGAGGAGACGGTAAATAAAGAAATGAAACAGATGGGGGAAAAAGAGAAAACCTTGTATGGAGGTAAATTACTCACACCAACACTGGCAGCACAAATCATTCGGGACTCCTGGATAGCAATGAGGCAGAAGGCCGTCATGGAGGCATCTGAATCTGCGCCACGCACATCACCCTAGACACACACAATTTTTTTTTTGAATAAGGGTCGATAACATGTTATTGTTTTCAAACGTATTAGCTATTTTTGTAGCACATAGATGAAAAACAGATTTCTATGAAACCAGTGAACGCACAATCATCTCTCCATGGATCACCCTTCCAACTTCTCTAAATAAGCCATCAGGTTGCTGTGCCTTGAGAATCAGAAACTTGATGGCCTCACAGATGTGTGGGCTTTGCACTGCCACCAGACTGTTTGCCATGGCAAACACCTTGGCAACATAGGCCGTCAACCTTAGAGGAGAGAAGAAGGTGTAATAGTTTAGTTTTATTCATACGTGACATACATCATTGTGTGAGTTCAAGGGTGTTTGAATTCCTCACCAGGAGCTACTTGGGTGTTTTGGCCACGCACCAAAAGACCCATCATCTTTCCGGTAGGTAAGCTGTCGGTTGTAGCCTGTACACAAACAAATACACACAACCATTTTAATAAGTGCCATTCATTGCTCTACTGAATCTTATTGATTAGAAGCCAATTTAAGGAGTCCTGAATCTTTTTCAGTCATTAGAGCTTCTTTTAAATGATTCTGCTGGCACAGGCTTTTGTTTTAAAAAGGGAAACCCAAATGAGGGCTGGACAGGGGTGGTGTGGATTGATTTTATTTTTTAAACCTCTTCTGCAATGTCAGACAATTTAAAAATCACACTCACAGTGGCATTAATAAGATTCTGCTATCTGAACTAAAAATACATCAGTGAGCCTACCAGTCTTGATGTGTTTGATGGCTTCATCACGTTTCTTAAAGCCCACAGGTTCCCACTGATTGGTTTTGTCTAAATATGTGGCTGCAATGAGAGGTAGAGTCATGTGGATCATGTTCTGCTCTCCACAGCCAGAGGGCTGGTAGATCAGAGAACCCATTGATCTCCCGCTAACAGCGTTCTCCAGGAGGGCAGAAACTTGTTCTCTCCCTGAATGAAAACAGACAAACCGAAAATAAACACAAAACGTTATAAATCAACAAGAAGAAACCACTAAGCAAACAACAAAGTGCCCCAACGACAAGTGAGGTAGATATTTCCCAATAAGAACAATAACAATTTATACCAATTGTATAAATCGTTTCCATTGTACATGCACTGACATGGCATTGTGTCCCACCTGTCACAGAGATCTGTGTGCTTGTTGGTGAGTTTGGAACCAAATCTTTCTTGGGAATTCTTGCGGTGATAATTTCTTCTTGTTTACCATCTAAAGGGAGGAACAGTGGGCAAGTTGGAGCATCAATTAGCAAAAGATAAAAAGTAAAAACATAAAGTTGATAAACCATATGTCATTCTTCAAGGTAACTCACCTACACCTTTATTAGTGGGGTCTAGAATTACAATCTTAGGATCTTTTACTAGTACACCTTCAGGCTGGAACAACAACAGTTAGGACAAACATTAGAAACTACAATTATTTGCATAACTTTTTGAGCTTGAACTTGTTTAGCAAAGTCAAATATGGTCATAATTTAAATAAGGTATTTATATATCAATGAGATGCATTTCATAAACGTGACAGTCTACGAAACTGACTTTACCAGACTCTATCTCTCATACCCGTAACTGTAGCTTTGTCACGTTATTAAACCGATTGTATTCAAACTGAGGTTTTTAAAGGATTTGTAAACAGCATTGTGGCTTGAAACAAAAAGTAACAAGAATATTCCATCCATAATGTAACAGACCTTGGATGAGTACTTTTTTATGGCAGCTTGAACATTTTACTGCAATAAGAGAACAATTCCACATCGTGTAGGAAAAAGTATTTTTCTTACCACCACCCGCAGAATCTTTATAATTCCATCATTAAGCGACGAATCTTTAACAGCTGCTTTGACCTTAATTTGGAATTCTCCTTCTTTCATGGGAATGATGATGAAGGGCACAGATCGTGTAGTTTGACCATCCATTTTGACCTCCTGGCGATACTTTCCACGCTTTGAAGCCGAACTGCACACATTAGCCTCCTCAATCAGATCAACCCGCACCTTGAGAACAGGACAAAGATGGACTGGAGATTGTGAAGTTGCTCAAAGATAAAGACTATTATTAAGGATATAATAGGATTACAATCAGTTTTATTTTAGGTCATCTAACGATAATGCATACCTGATTTTAATTAACATTTGATGATATACAGTGTTTTTTACAGGATCAATCTGATCTTAATAATAAAAGGCACACTGTTAATAATGCAGTAAGGTTTCCCGCTGCTGAGGCATCCATCGTTTTTCCAACCCAGTTCAGACATGGTGCACACTACCGCATGATGGAAGCATTAATGCAGCATCAGAGCGTCACCGGTGGCATTTTCATCCCACGAAATATGGAATTGACAGCTACAGTCGCTACATAGAGCATCCTTTTCAAAGTCGATTGATGAAAATAGCTATTTTTGAATACTTCTTGGTGTTCTAATTAACACTGAATTGAATTGAATACATTACATCTAAACTGGGTTGGAAAAACGATAGTCGCAGGCCAACCAGTATGTGAGCAGGTATCAAAAGTCTATAGGACTCTAGTAGTATCTTTTTTTTATACAGTAGTCAGTTAAATATTTATTCTTGATTTTGCCCTTTAGTCTAAATGTTCTCTTGCCTCTTTTACTGTATGTAACATAGACTTACAGTTGCAGGATCGGGGCTGTAGTTGTGCAGGATTGCCTTAACTTCCAGCTGCTCTCCCCGGACAGCAGAGTATGGCACCCTGAGGTCAATGAAGAAATCCTTCCGGACAATTACCTCTAACGGATCACCAACACAGATTCCTTTAAGATGAGAGGAACAATAAAAAGGGATTACATAGAGAAAGAGAGAGAGAGGATTTAAGGGATGAAAAAAGTTCAAGGTTAGATTCCTAAACGAAACAGCTTTCAGTCACTGAGTCCTCACCGTGAGTAGTTGACAGACTAATGCCAGTAAACTGCCAGGTGGTGATTGAGTCTTGCAGTGGAACATTTCTAGTCACTGATGTGGTATCACTGAAACAAAGAATAGTGTTAAATCTTTGGGAGGTAAGTGTAGACTTAAATTCTAGTGGTGTCATTATTGAAGTTAGTGTTGTTTGTGTGTATATATGTCAGTTGACTTACCATGGGTTTTGTCCAGGGCAAGCAGGAAGTGTGATATCTGACCACAGCCAACTTTCAGGGAACTTGGTGCGAGAAACAATTTCATTGCTGTCAATGTAACTGTTGTCATCCTCCTCACCTAGAGTGTCAAACATATTTTCATTCAGAATGTTTTGTTACTACTACTATGGCAAAAAATGATCACCCAGGGCTTCAGCCCATCCCTTGTCCCGGTCTCTTACTGCGAGCCAGTTGAAGGCTCTCCACCTTGCTGTCAGCTCGCTGGTTTTCCATGTCCTTGCAGCAGTGCAGGAAGGCTGCTGCACAAGCTTCACCATCAACAATGTACTCTACACGCCTTTCACAGGTGTAAGAGAGGAGGGTGTCCCTCATGCCATCCAAACAACAGTCACGTAGAAGTTTTTCTTTATAGTTACTCACTATAAAAAAAAGGGTTTTGAAGAAGAGACAGAGAGATAAAGATGTGTGCAGGAAGTGTAAACTTGAAACAAAACATTGTTTTTTAAGAATAAGGAAAAAATAAATCTTAAGCATGGACAATATACGCAGTATGAAGGAACACATTGACCTATTAACTAAATGAAAAATAAAGTAAAAAGACTTTCCACAATACATACTCTAGCACAGTGTTTCTCAAAGTGTGGTCGCACGGACCACACTTTGAGAATATTGGTAAAATTGGTAAAATTTCACTTTTGAAATAACTTAATGGTAATGTATGTTTTCCGCACTCTCGCGGGAATATCTCCGCAATGGAGCGAGCTTAACTTTCACATGTTACCACTTGTTTGTACCATTTTCAGGCGATTTGTAATCTGTTCTAGAAAAAGGATGTGCTTTTTTTTTAGATTTCAAGAAGCGTATAAAACAAATGAAAAGGTTTGAAAAACACTGCTCGAGCATGGCATGGAAGAATAATCTGAAACCAGTCCATCTACAAACATGTGGAGAGCCTGAACTGCTACACTCTGCTTCTCTCTCTGACCCCTCCCAGTTGTTGTCTGTACTCCCTGTTTCAAGCCTTCATCCACCGCGGTCACTAGACCTGGACTCAAGCCTGAGCTCCACACCACCATTCATTGCTCTCCACATCTACAAAGGGGGCTTCTCGTGGGACTCGACCTGAGCCTTCCCTCCTGAGGAGGAGGAGGAGGAGGAGGAGGAGGAGGAGGAGGAGGAGGAGGAGGAGGAGGACACATTGATGTATCTGATTTGTATTCGGGTCCTTAAAGAACCCTAAACATGAACTGTGTGACGGAAGCATAGCCCGTATATAAGAAGTAGATGTAGTTACCGTGATGTTGGCCATCAGCTTGTTAACTACAACTTTAAAGCTAAGGTCTGGCATTTTGGCAGTTGCCATCTGTTAATTAGAACAGTGACACATAGATTTCAAATAGACTATAACATTTAAATTGAAATTGGTGAAAGAGTTCAAAACAAAAACATATGGTCACCCAAAATTGGATAATATCAAACCAATGGAAAATGTGTAGCGACTTGACAACCAAAAGATAGCCGCAACCTAAACCATACCCTGGTTTTGTATGCATTTGACTCTAAATGGGAACCTAGGGATTGAGAACATAAACTTGTAAGAAATACTTCTATAAAATCAGACTTCTATTTAAAGAGAGTGTAGTTGCCCATGTTGTCTATGAGATGTAGGTTTAAGGCAATTATGCGTTGGTTTTCCTTTTAAGACCTGAATGTTTTCAGACAGAAGATAACAGGAAATGAGGTTATTGCTTTGTATAGAGTTATGGTTCTTACGTAAACTGGTTCTGACATCCATGATTGTAGTCTGTCGTTTCCTCCTGCTCGGTGCCGGACATTTCAATTCTGGAAAAGAGCAACAGAGACAACATCTTTTACAGAACTCAACAATATTCAACCTACCTTTAGCATTATATAATTGATATGGATCAGAGTGAGGTGATTTCTCTGGTAGGACACGTGAACAGGGTGTGACAGACAGACTTTTTTTTTTTTAGAATAAGTGCTAAAGGTGGTTTTTAAAACCGCCTTATAATAAGAACAATTCAGCTCAGTGGCCAGTCACGATGGTCAATGCAAACTTGGAAATGCCTCAAAGGTAAATTCAACCAAAGTCACATTTCCTACGAACAAATACCCAGATATGGAAATATCTGACCGTTTCAGCTTTTCGATTCCATGTTTTTCTAGCATTTTTCTAGCATTCAATATTTTTCTATAGGAGGAAAATATTTACAAAATATCCAAACAGCAACGAACCATTTAAGAAACACCAAAACAATCTGCGTGACCATAAAGGGGAGCCATACAAAGACCCTTTAGGATGCAGTTATTTTACTGAACATAATATGCTCACTTCTAAAGAAGCACTTGACTGATGGTGATGAATAAAGGTGTATGTGCTCACTTTTTA
This sequence comes from Pseudochaenichthys georgianus, assembly GCF_902827115.2. Taxonomy (NCBI): domain Eukaryota; kingdom Metazoa; phylum Chordata; class Actinopteri; order Perciformes; family Channichthyidae; genus Pseudochaenichthys; species Pseudochaenichthys georgianus. Next base: position 18,440,817 of record NC_047503.1, on the reverse strand, counting down.
AAACTATGTTCAGGGAAGGGGAGAGTAAAGTAGTGTCACCTTGTCTGTAGGGAGTCCCAGAAGCCGTGTTGGACTCAAACAACAGCCCAGCGTCGTAGAACACACTTATACCGTCCTTCCCTCCACCTGGTGTGCAACCTGTGTCGTACTTCTCTACAATGTCCCACACCTGAGCATAGTGAAAGTCATTCACACACAAATGAATAAACAAGACTTAAAGGCAAGACGTAGACATATCTCGAAACTCATATTAAAGTTCTGATATGTCATTAGAAATGTATTCATGCAATGAATGCAAGAAAAATATGATATAGATAAATTGCCTTTTTCTGTGTGAGGCGGTGCTTGTTGTTAAGGACATAGACGCCTTTGTCCACTGCCACCAGTCCCACTATGGCCCCTGGGTCTCCTGTAACCTTCAGACCAAACATCTTGCGAGGCTCGTAGGATGGAGCGGATCTCAATGGTTCCAGCTTCAGCTAATTGTGAAGGTGAGGTCAATGAATCACTCATACAGTTTGGATTTGTTGAACCAGTTGCTTACATTAAAAAATGTCAGGTGAATACAGTATTAAATAAATCAGTTTGTGTGTGTTTTGTATTGCGCGTCTCACCGAGCCCATGCAGGAGTCTTTTACATCCACCCAAACAGAGTCTGATACCACTTCATTCCCATTTGTGTGGTAATATGCTATGATGCGGAACGATGGCAGCATGTCTTTGGTAATGGGAACTATCAGGGAGATCAGTACTTGACCAATTGTCTTGTATCGGCCATTTTGCACCAGCTGACCTCTGCTCATGATCTATAGGAACACAGACTTACATATCAGCACTTAATGTACATGAGCGTATACTGCACTATATAACTTGATGGATGCAACAAAAAGGGTAGTATAAGCACACATGCACATATTTAAAACATCTCTCACCAGATATGTGATGTCATTGCGATGACTTAACTGCCTGTTGAGGTTGAGGTTGATTTTCAGGTTATCTCCTAATTCTACTTCAGCTGAATCCACACCTGCAAATATGACATGTTGTGATTGCAGCATCTCAAGTATTTCTAAAGTAGAGCCTTGTAGTATATTTTCTCCCCATAAAACAATGATATTTTACATTGCTTCTGATGGACAGTTATTCTCGAGCAAGAGAGTTCTAGATTAACTTGTTACATACAAATGAAAAATGTAGGAATAAGAGCATGTTTTCCAGACAAATTATTTTAAAGGTATATGGCTCAATACCGTCCAAAGTCTTGCAAATCATAACTTTGAATAATTTCCTCAAATATAAAAATCCATAATTTCGTCCACGCTTTACTTTCACGCCGTAATAAGGCGGATTGGAGTCTATTCTTAAATTAGCACCTCTATGCAGTGAATTGAGGACCAATTTAGACTCAAACCGTCATTCAAAGGATACAAAATGAAATGGTGGTATACGTACAACAAGAATCCCACCCCTGGTATCTTACCTATGTGGATATAGTTGTTGCCTTTGGTAATATATGGGACAGCTTTCATGGTGGCTGATGCTTGTCTTGCCGATGAAATACGAAGATCCTTCGTCTTCGCCTGAAATTAAAGAAACACACAAGCATACACATGGTTAATAAAATAAAAATTACTTGAAAACTCCTGAGTCTTTCCTATTCCATCCTTGTCCTGGCTACGATGAAGATAAAAGCGGCCTGTGGTGCATGTATTCATTTTTAAGAGACTTACAGTGATCGTCAGTTGTGAGACCCCTGTATTGATGGTTAGCCTTGCCATGCCATTGTGTGCGGTGATGCCATTCACGGTGCCTGGTTCAACCACCACAGCAACACCTTGTGCCGGAGTGTTGTCAGGATTCACAACTTCGACCTGCCAACACAGACACAAACAGTTCAACAATCAGAAAGATGTTTTACTGTTTGACTGCCTTCGCAGAATGCCAGACGGCCGCATGCCAAAACACATCTAGCGAGCTGAGCGCTGGTTTCAGAGGCAGAGGACGACCCCTGTTGCGCTTCAAAGATGTCGTAAAGCGTGACATGAAGGCCCTGGACATCGCGATGGACGGCTGGCAGAGGCTGGCGGAGGACCGGGCGAAGTGGCGCCAGCAGCTTGGCGAAGGTGGTGACAGACTTGACAAAGACTGGATTCGTGGACCTGCTCAAAAACATACGTATCTCTCCGATTGCACTGTACAATCTCTTGTAGATGTATTGCCAATATATTCACTAAGTATTATGACTTTATGGTGACACAAACTTTAACGGGTACATTTCTTAATTTCTCTGGAATATTTCCCTAAATCTGAAAAATCTGCTTTAACATCATAATTCAAATCCATGACAAAGATAAATGATGTGATCTGTTAGTGTTAATAATATAATAAGAGAGAAGTAAACTGTATGTAGGTTTCATAATTAAAAAAAGTGTAACTGTTTTTCAGCAAATACATTAAAGATATAGCCATACTTTTGCTAATGTTTTTTATCGTACTTTTTAAAGTTAATGTAAAGTACTTTACCACAACATCGAAGGACATTCCTGGTTTGAAATATTTGGGAGTTTTCTTGAAGTGGATGGTGTAAGGAGAGGTAACAATCTGAATATTTCTCAACTCTGCCTCCACCATTTCACCACCTGTTAATAGATGCAGAAACAAAACAAAACAGATTAAAGATTATTTTGTTTATAATGTAATTATATCTTTCAATTTGGTCACTTTCTAGTGGATACATCATCATCAGGTGTATTATAGAGACTCAAGGTCCATTTTTTTTAAAAGACATACAACATTCAAATATATATTTTAAAAACACATCCTATCTTTATGTTTTCCAACTCTGTCCGTCTCTTTTGGGAATAGTCTTAGTCTCTTTCTTACCGTTCTCCGTCAGCACACTGACAGCTACAAATATGGATTTCGTCACCAGTTCTTCAATTTTTTCGAAGGTGCTTGTGATGTGCTCTCTCTTCAGCGTGACAGCTCCAACACCTCTTTCAATCTAATGTAACATAGTTCAAAAATGTGTCTTAAAATGTAGTATAGTGTTACAGTGAACAATGGATAATACAACAATGTATTTCCTGCTGCTAAGGGTCTCTCAATTAAAACGAAATGAAAAGACTGTGTTTTGTCACCACCATCGTTGTCATTATGTTACATTTTCAACACGCTAAATACATTATATCTGTGAATAAAAATGAAACTGAAATAACTGCAGATCTTGGAGTTAGAGGAGAAATACTACACATTTTGTGAGTATTAGACTCTTCCAAAATGTAAAATACAGTAAGTGTAGAATGTGCTCACCTGCACTCTCTGAAGAGAACTTGGAAAGCTCTTCTTTTGACCATCATTTATGACCCCAAACACCACGTAGGCCATCCCATTCACCTCTTCACCGAACAAATACCTAAATCCACAAGAGAGGGAAATGTATGAATCAAAACAGGGTCATTTTAAACAAAGTAAAAACAAATGGTTAAGAGCAAGAGCATCAACCCAACCTCTAAACAGCAACCTGTATTCATTCAATCAATCCACCAATCAAACAGTCTCTAAAGCCACAGAGCAAGAACTTTCTCTTACGTGGCTTTAATGTTGACTGTGAGGTCGTGGGCATCCACGTAGAAGAAAGCGCTCGTAGGATTCAGTTTAACCTCAAAACTGGGAAGCACTGAAAAATGATATTTATGGTTTTATCAATCCAGTAAAAAAAACGAGTGAATGTTGTAATTTGATATTGGTTTTAAATGAAAGTGCAGGTAATGGAAGACTCACCATATTCTTTGACCTCAAACTCTGCACTAAAGCTCTGCTGTGGGTTGTTGTGGAACTTCGTGACGACCTTCCACACTCCGGTGCTAAACATAAAAACACACACAAACACAACATTTAAACACTAATTTAGAGAGGTAACACAGGAGTCAGGCCTCATACTCTGTGAAGGTATAATAAAATATATGCCCTACACTAAAATGTAAAGTTTTCAGGTTACTAGCGCAGGGAGTAAGGGTATTAGTACTTTTATTGTATTTCTTTTTACGCTGATTAGTTTTACTGTACAGTTCATAGGCATTCAATGTTGGCCTATTTCTATTGAATCTGTTCATTTACAATTAAAAGGCTGGATTATTATAGATAAAGTAGATAATAGGTAAACTATTTATTTGAGAGTGAGAACATATAATTACCACAAGAAGACTTATTTAAATCCTTAATCATTTCGACCAGAAAGCCAATACATTCGGATGTGAATCTGAATGTACTAAAGTAGCATATTGGATGAATGAATTTCCAGATGAGGTGCAGTAAGGTGTTATAGAGCCCAGGGACTACTGTGCCAACCAAGTTGAAAATATATTTATAACCAAATCTCATCTAATTTCTAAAGAAAGTCAAACTCCACTTCCACTTCTTCTGTTGACATAACAAATAGTCACACTCCAAACACTATATTTTCAGTTTATGTTGTCCTGATCCAATGTGTTTCACTTACAGTCATCCTCTTGGAAGTATGGTGTGATGTGTGAACTGAGAATTCATTGTGTCTCCACATTTAATACAATATATTACTTTTTGTTTAGTTATTTTCCAAACACTAAATTCGCAACATGGAAATTCATTATAGAGAACAGAACATAAACAAGATAAACTACTAACCTGACAATTTCATTGAGTTGGAAATCTCCAGAGTGGATCCCTGATTTCAAAGACACTGGATCAAGTGGTGTACTTATGCCTTCAGGGGTCTAAAAAAGAACAATATAAAAAATAAAAATGGAAACAAGTTAATGTTGTAAATCCACGCTATAGTCTATTTTATGCATGTCTCCATGAGCTTGGTCATTTTCTCTATTGAGACTTTTTTAATTTCCAGTTACTCCTAAAATGTATTTATCTACCACTAAATGAAGTGGCTATGTTTATGCAAATCAACCACTAGAGGGTAGCAAGTGATAGGACAGGTGTTCCTAAAGTAACACAACCCAACAACTCACAATGTTGGCTGTGTTTTTAATTTTTATTTAGGTAATTTCCGGGGAAAAGTATCTACTGTTAAGAATTTGTAATACCAAGAGGCTTGTAATATGTGCTTATCAAAGATCGGAAAACAATACCACAAACTCAATGTCAATAGACGCATCATTTTGGTTGGCGTCATCCCTCTCCACAGGCTCCATACGGGGTGTCACAGCAAACATCCTGAAATGAACTGACATAGAAAAAGAGTGGACTTTACTATTTGATAAAGCTTATAGTCGTGCTGCTAGGCTTAGACTGCCTCTCTTTTCCGCTGCCTCTCTATCTTTATGCACTAATGTCTGATAAATGCATGGTAAGAACTTGGCAACTCCAGATTTTTCGCGCTCTTTCCTCTTGCAGAAAGCCACATTCAATCGGTGCACCTTTTTGATTGTGGATTAACCTGTTGCAGTTCTCCTGATTGAGGTCCACTGCCACTACTATGTTTCAATGGTCCCCTATTATATTATTTTTCAACAATATATTATAGGTCTCAGATATATATAAAGCATGTCTCTGAAGTGTTTGGCTCGAAATACTAAACAGATCGTGCATCGGAGCATCCCATAAGCTCCTCTGTTTCTGCCCTGTTTCAAAAGTGATGATTTCAAATGCTAATTAGTTGCTGCTGGCCACGCCCCTCTGCGAGATATTTGGCAAAACAAACACAATGGTGCTTGAGGAAGGTTTCCCATTTCTCTAATTTCCACCTCCTCGGTCCTCTGGATTTCAGCACGCCATGTTGAAGGACATCTCATTTCTCTGGCCGTTTCTCAATCGCGAGGATTTTGGCTTCCAAGCCAATATTTCAAGGATTCTACGTCATCAATCGTCACCGAAGGACTGTTCCAATCTCCAGCATACTTGGAATTCCACCGAGGCCGCGTCCTTGGTTTGGGGGAAATTTCTACGCTGCACAAGAGAGGCTTCTCAATACTCAAATTTCCCCTCCTCGACTCCTCGACTCCTCGGTCCTCCGGTAGTGACCCGGAAATGAATTTCAGCGCGCCATTTTGAAGGACGTCTCATTTCTCTAAATGCACACCGAGGACCGAGGATCGAGCGTCGAGGAGGCTCTCTGGAGGAGCTATAACCGAGGATACACTGATGGTTCCTCCACGGCTCCTCCGCGGATGCATTTCCGGGAACGGTGGAGGCGTGACACACGGCCGGACTTATCTCAGCCAATGACAGCTCTGCATGCATCCCCTGGATATTATTTTAGAAACTGCTCTCATCGCAACGCGATGTTTACAGTGAGAACAGCTGTGAGGTCCTGCAGAAAGCAGAGCAGTGTGTAAAATAAATATCACTCAGTATAACAGACCTACTCTCTTTATTTGCTTTAGTTTAGTAGATATATACAAACAAAGAGTCGATATTTTTCTAAGAACATTTAGTGCTTCACATACTAAAATACACAACGGCTGTAGCCTGATTATGCTTTAGGAGCTTAGGTGTGTATGGTACAGTGTGTGTGTGTGTGTGTGTGTGTGTGTGTGTGTGTGTGTGTGTGTGTGTGTGTGTGTGTGTGTGTGTGTGTGTGTGTGTGTGTGTGTGTGTGTGTGTGTGGTACAGTGTGTAGGTATGTCCTGTACAGTGTGTAGGTGTGTGTGTGGTACAGTGTGTGCGCAGATGCGGCGGACAGACAGGTCTCAGTTGGTTTGGTGTCCTCTGCTTACTTTTAATACTTGCAAATACAACTTTTGGCCCGTAATTTCAATTCCATTTCAGCGACCAGAGAGAGAGGGGGGGGGGGGGGGGGGGGATATATCCAGTCTCTGATTGTGTTACGTTATTATGAGAGTGCTCTCATACTTTAAATTGCATATATTTATATAAATATATTTGTGTGTGTGTGTCCGCATCTGTAGCCTGTTATTGTCTCATTATACCGCACTCTCAATGAATTCAAGGTAAATATGTGGGGGAACAATGTTCAGCTGATCTAACAGAGATTATAAAATATGACAAAACACTCGACAGCTGATGCAGCTGTTGCCACGTAATAATGAACGGACGTCGCTTTAATATGACCGCTCAGAGGAGAGGAGTTCTCATTTCTTTAAACGTCTGCTGCTTCCCCTCCTCTTTCCCCGGTTCCCCTCCTCGGTCCTCCGCTCGCATCTCCTGTGGGCGGGACTAAGTCTCGAGGAGGGGAGTCGAGGAGGGGAGTCGAGGAGGGAGTCGAGGAGGGGAAATTTGAGTATTGAGAAGCCTCTATAGACTTCGCGTCCTTAAAATCCCCACAATGCTTTGCGCACGGACCAATTTCAAAAACCTTTGCGGAGAATGGCTGAACCGACGCAGCACACATTTAAATGTAAGTATGTAGTGGCGTAGAACACAACAACGGCTTTAGCCTGATATATATTATATGCTTTAGGAGATGTAGTTGTGTGTGTGGTCACATTGTGACATGACAAAGTGGCCTAAATCTGATCAGCTCATTTTCAGACTGGTTTTTATACAGTATAGATGGACCAGGACAAAAAGAGAAAGATATTTTTTTCCTGAAACTCTTAACACAGAGGGGACACATATTAAAGTATAAAATACATGAAATAGTGGATTTTGCCTTATTGGTGACCTTTAAGTCATATCTTTTATTTTTTCACTGATTAATTGGGACTGATTTTCTTAATCAGCCCCTTTTGGCACATTTCACATTTGTAATATGGGGCTTTATGAATAAATATTGCTTGATTTATTGATAATGAATTCACCTCTGCTGTTGGGGGTGTAGATGGTCTTGTCAGTTTGGATGAAGATATACCCAGACTGAAAGGAGACCAGGACAACGTTCTCAAGCAGTCGGTCAGGGAACTGAGCTTGCAGATACACATACTGCTTAATGCTGGGATCCTTACTGAAGTCTCCAGTAGGGATCTGAAATCATTATGAAGAAACACAAACAGTGCATTAGGAGCAGGGTGTGTACATTATGTGCATTTTTTAATTCAACACTAGATCATCTTAGAACATGCAGCAGAGTTATAGCGCATCATTTACCATTATCTGTACCAGCTGCTGGAATGTATTTGTACTGGTAAGCGTCACAGATGCAGTTGCCAGCCTTTTGTTTTTGGTTGGATGGTTCATCACATAGATATGCACCGTTTGGTCTGCACCTGTGCAGTCTTGACACTCCACAAACACGTTTTCTGCTGTTCCTACCCTTAACAAGTTGGGGGCAGACATCACCTCCCTGTAAAGCGGGGGCGGAAAAGAAGATATATATTAATGTGAATGTGATGTCACCGAGCAGAAAGAACCACATGCTGCTTTGGATGTACTGAAAAAAAAGAGTTCAAAATATTAATTCACACACAAAACAACCTTTTTTAAATTAACTACTCACCTTGAATTAATGATGCCTCCATGGTTTATTTCCATTCGCAGGACGAGTTTGAAGTGTTTCAAATAGTAAAGTTTATGTGTTTTGGAAATTGTTAGCATACAAATAAATATATGGGATACTGCATGAGTTGTGTGTATGTGCTTAAAGTGGTCAAATAAATAAACCCAATTGGTAAGAAGATAATTAAAGGGAACAGTAAGTGGTAGCAGAACATTTAACTAGGTTTCAATTCCCCCAAACTGCATCTATTTTCAAAGATGAGGATCATGAGCTCCATTGTTTACATTGACAAAGATCCAGCACTGGATCAACACAATATGTCATCCTACTCTAGTCTAGACCCTTGCTCTGTCTGGCATTTTGCATCGTTACGCAAACTCTTAACATTAGGCCAACTTATTGGCATCATTTGAAACACCACATGACATTGAATTTTGTAACACAGAGTGGACTGTAGCTCCTCATTATGAAAAACACAAGTTAAGGTAAATCCAAAAGCTTTTTGAATAATATGAATGTTGCGACCACCAATAGTTGCTCCCATTACAGTTTAACCAATAGCAACGTGTATACCAGGAAGATGACCAAAAACAACAACATCTTTGTTTTCTGAGAAATGATTCAAGCAGAGCTGGAGTGGGTAAAGGTACAAAATGTCTACTTACAATGGAGCTCCATCAGCAAGAGAAGTCAGGGAGACGAAGGCCAGAGAGGCCAACAGCCACAGCAGAGTCTTCCTCATCCTCCTACCTGATCCTGATCCGCTGTCAGTGAAGTGTCGCTGTGCAGAACCCTCCTTTTATCCTCTCACTGCCCCACCTCACCTCGCGTAGTCTTTCTTTACATATGTACCAACACAACCACATACACACCATTTCCCAGCAGCAGTTGAGCAACTGATAAACATGAGGTCCACTTTGATAGTAGAAACAGTAGAAAATCAATAAGGGGTTAACATGTTTGATTAACTTTGGAGCATAAAGTTGAATGACAAGTTCAAAATGACTGCCAAAGAACTATCTGCATTTATGTTGTTTTTAAATGTGACAAGTGGTTCTTCTTTTCTTGTTTGGGAAATGTTACTAATGTTTCATTATTATTCTGAACCTGCACATAATCAATAATAGTAAACATGCACACTAAGTCCTAAAGTACACACTGTTGAGTAATACTTGGCAGGGATTTTTGAAGTTTCAACAGTGGGGCATTTTCACATTTGAAAGTCTGAAGAAAACAACTGTTAGTCTATGAATCTTTATTTTATTCTGGGAATGTTATAACTGTACAATTTCTTTCAGATATTCAAATCATTTTATGGCTCAGTTTATTTGTGATTGCATGGATTTTGCAACTATATTGAAATAAATAACAATTCAAGAATGAGTTATATACTAAAAGAAGGATGCCATTGTACAGGTTAAGGTTTAGGGTAAGGCATAAGGAACATTCAGGCTGGCAATGAGAAGAAATCGTCCGGTTACGTATACTGATAATAAAACAAGACAATCACATTAATTAAAAGGCTACATTTTTTCATTTGACATTTATCAGTTGGCCAGATTTATAGCCTATCAAAAGTTCAAAGCTGGCTTAAATTGTTGTTTTTGCACCTTTGCTGACCAACAGCAGATCTAATCTCGTAGAAGACCTTTCTCTCTAATTATTAAACCGATACCAGAGAGATTGATGCTTTGGAAAACACAATCAATCCAGGTTTCTACTGAGAAAGGTGGTTTGTGTTGCAAAATTCAATATAAAGAATTAAATAGAAAAATGAAAAAAGTCTGAAAATAACATTTCATTTGAAATGCCAAAAAGCAAAAAAAAAAAAGAAGTAGATAAACAACATAAAGAAAGACATGCACAGAGTAAAAAGTTGGAGAGATAAGGAGCTATTCCTGATTGGAGGAAATGGGACACGTGACCGGGCTCATTTACATGTGGACAGGCAGGTGAGCGTGGGAGAAAATAGTTTGAGCTATGTCGCGAACACACCGGCACCTGACGGGATTAAGAGTCCTCTCGCTTTGCCAGAGCATCTTCCTTTGAACCAAGAGTCACCACAGGCCGTCGGTCCGCTCACCTGGACGGACGCTCAGTAACCGGAAGGTAACTCTCTCTGAATGTATCCATTATCCCCTAAAAAACGTCAACACTTAACCTACGAGTCGAGCCCAAACGAAACATGTTCCGAGCCTCTTCTAGAGTTACAGAGCCTTAAGGGACTACTTTATGTCTGTACTTTTCAGCGGTTTACCTGGGCTGAGAGCACCGGTTAAACAGGTGCAGCAGGACCTCCTGCATTCCACCGTGCGCAGACATACACCCGCCTGTACCAATATCAAACTTCAGTGGGTGTGTTTAGTTTATCAAGGATTAGGACGGAAATTGACCTTTTTCATAGTTTGTTCACACGTTAACAATGATTTATTGCTATAACGTGAAAGGATGTAAGGATCTTAAATTACAAGTTTATTACTTTTTCGGTTCGGACCAGGAAGTTTCCTGTTCTCTTTACATACATTTACCAGGCAACATATTCATTTAATTTGACGCGTTAAAATGTGAAGGTTGAGGGTACTTTATTGAAATTATTTGTTTGCATACTAGTGCTGCAATAACAGTTATTTTGTATTGACTATGTATCTGTTGATTATATTCTTTGGGCTATGAAAATGTAGAAATGACAGAGAAATCAAAATCACAGCATCACAGAGAGAGCCTCACACTAATCTTAAATAGTTGTGAAAAGCCTCAAAACTAATTTGATATGTATTTACATGGAAAAGAAGCATCATATTTGAATACCTGTAAAAGTGCGTTTTTTGTGAGCAAAAAAAGTGACTGAAATGGTTTTTGATTTTTTAAATATTAACATGTATTATCTGTTAGTAGGTTAACAGAATAATTGTTAAGCTGCAATGCTTTTTCTAAATCCACATTTCTTATTTTTGTTTACCCTTGCTAACCTCAAGCGTTATGTTGTTGGCCTTTTGTAGGCAATACATAGCTGAATAGAAACTACAACAGCCCTAAGGAATGTAATGTAATCCAAAACAACAGCACTGCTACAATACTGCCTGTGAAACATTAACTTTATTGTGTGTTTTAGAAGAGAAGTGTTCACATGTGATTTCAAGTATTTACTTCCTGGAGTTGTTCTATTGGACTTAATAATATTAAAGGTTTAACGTGCATGGGACAAGAGTTGTTTTGTAGCCCGACTATTTTAGATGCTGTCTTTGATCTTTTGACTAAGTTGTTACAGTGAAATATTTGCACCTCTTCAACATTTAGCTGTCTTGCAGTCAGTGTTTAGAATAGAAGCCTGAAACAAGAATATTTCCTTACAGTTTGCTTTTATAACTCTTGGTCATTGAACTGTGTTTTTAGTCTTTCTCTGAGCTTGAACTGTCTGCACCACACCAAGTAAAGTCAATGTGTGCACTTCTCATCTAAACTCATGCTTAACCTTTCTTTTCTCCACAATGCGTGGGAATAAAACACGATTTGAAATGGACTTGCTATTACTAAATGGGGACTGACTTTGATCATTGTTTTTTTCTTCTCTTTTACACGAAATCTTTGGCTGTGATGACACCCATTTGTTCAATGATTTGCTTTCTTTTTTATCTTTCAGATTCCTCTCTTTTGTTTCTATCTTAACAGTGTTGGTCCAGATGTAAGGGCACAGGCCTCACAGACCTGATCAGTACTTCCTCATCACCAGGTAGGTTTTTTTTAGGACTTCGCGCTGTTGGATGATCTCATCCCTGTATCCCTGTTTGGGGATAATTTCATTTAAAGGGTCGGTTATTTCCTAGGAGGTTTCTTGGAAAGGAGTAATGTATTTGTGTACTAATAGAGTGGTGCAGCGACGCATCCAACCCGGAAGTAAGTCCCTTCCGGTTCCCTCGACAAAATAGCAATGCAATTTCTCCATAGGATTTTGGAAAATAGCTCGAAATAAGGTCTGTGGTTGACGAGACGGATCACGTTTTGTTCAGTCGGATAATCTCCACATGTCTACCCTACTTTTATAGATTTATGATCGATAGAACCGGACGGTACCCATGCGCAGCTTACTTCCGGGTTTTAGGACGCGTCACTGCACCACCCTATAAGAAGGAAAATAAGTCTGTATCATACTGGATGAGTATGGATCATGATTAAAAAATAGGTTTGAACAGCGATTAATTTCCATTCTGGGACAATCATCAATATCCTCAAAAAAGCCGTCTATCTCAATCAAGGAAGTGAAAATACAACTTGCTTTTAAGCATTCATCATGTAGGGCTCGTCCAATATTGCTATTTAAAAAAAGGTATTTACTCCTAATTTATGAATACCATATTAAGGATTTTAAGACGAGCTATGAGGTATTTTTCCAGTATGTTTTCATCTTTTTTTATCATATTTGATGATTTAACAGTGTCAACAATTGTGACACTTTAAAATCTTTCCATTTGCCTACTTGTAGACAAATTACACATCATTACTTCTTCAGTTGACCAGACCTACTAAATAACACAAATATAGGTTATGCTTTAATTGGAAGCTACCAATTGAACACCTCCAATATTCAGTATCAAATTGCTAAGTTCTCTCCAGGAAACAGTTTGGATATTGCGCACAAAATCATTTCCTTGACTATTTAACATGCTGAATGTAACCAATCAATAGTTTGATCTGTAGTTATACATTGACTGACCACCGTGATTCCCTCCCCAGCTGTCTGTCACCATGGTGATGCAGGTGTTGATGGCCCCTGCTGTGGCCATCCTGGTTTCCACCGTGCTGTCGCTGCTCAGCCTGGCTCTGCTGCTGCTGCTGTGTGTCATCAGGAAGAAAAGGAGGATGGAGGGAACATACAGGCCCAGTGCGGAGGAGAGGAAACAGACGGGATCGGGGGCGGGCGAAAAACCAAGCCTGCCTCTCCCGTTGCCTAAAGAGGAACGCCTCATATGACAGACGTTTGGAGGTGGACCCACCCTCTGTCCTCTGTCCCTGTGTGACCTGTGGATCCATTCCTCCTGTTCTCTGACGTCTCTGTGCTGCGCTCCTCTAGAATGATCTATGTTTGCCTTTGGCGCCAGAAAATCTTCAAAAACACTATTTGTGCTGCATGTTCTTCTTCTTGGGGACAACAAATACATAGATCAGACTTTCAATCGAGCCCCCGACTCACTGCATGGGAAGGGAACATGTGTGTCATCTCAGATCCTGTTGTATTGCTTCATAAAAATCCCTCACTCCCTTTGTTTTGCCGGATAAGAAACATGAGCTGAAGTATATTTTGTATTGTAGAGAGATGAGTATATTTTTACTGTACTGTCTGTTCTGTGTATTTATATCTAAAACATTTTGTGTTTTACACTATTTCCAGTTATGAAGGATATTGATTAAAATGATTACTGTGATGCACTTTTATGTCAAGCTCTAAGGAGCTCAATGTCTCTAAATCAGTATGTGTGGTACACGAGGTGTTCTATTAATAAACCAGGTATGTGAATACCTTTTTTTTTTTTACCCAACTCTTTGAATATTGAAGGAAACGGGACGTTAGATTTTCAAAATAGTTTGTTTATTACGCTTTAAGTTCATATTCTGTGTGAAGACCAGACATGCAATATCCTCATTGTCAGTTATAGTATTTATTTAATAACTTTCTCAAACACCTTATAACAAATATTCATGTGTCAATGACAAATGGGCCATCATACAGTAGCAGAAATGCAAATCATTAATGTATTTCTTGAACGTCAACTACATTTCCTAGTTCTACAAATCTGTTCATATTTGGTCAATCTTGGCAAAGTTCCATAAGATTTTCTCGACAACAACTCCATATACCAAAAATTATTAAAAACACTCCACTGAGCCACTGACACTTTTTTATCGTCCCAATCCCCAATAGTCCACAACAAATGCGCTACCTATTGAAGTCTGTATAATATGTTCCTAAAGCTACAATCCTTTTTTAGGTTAACTGAGTCATTTTAAATAACATGAAACGTTATATACGTGTCCTATTTTTAAAGCGCTAAAACGTTTTTAAAAAGGGTCTTGGTCACAGATATGCAGGAGTGATCAGTGCTGACACACTTGCTCACGTTGGTGCTTTTCCTTGGATTTGTTAAAATACAAATATAATTTAGGCTTCAAATCTCTTTTTAAGCTCAGACACTTTGATCAGAGGCAGTTTGTCCTCACCAGTCTTTGAGGCATTTTTCTTCTCTGATATATTTGAGTCACATGGCGGGTGCGTCTGTGTGGTTTCCCTGCTCCAAACTGTGTTGCAGGGTCTCTCAGGTTCAGACCGCTCCTGGATCCTGGTCTTCACCTGAGACTGGACGCGTGTTTCAGCAGACACCACTTCAGGAGAAGAGGGGGTCTGCTTTGTGTCTTGCTCCTGTTTCTCTCCTGCTTCTTCTCTACTTCTTACAGGACCTTCTGGAGGTTCCGGGTCAACAATGAGACTTTGAAGCCCAGATGTGGGTTCCAGATTGTCCCCTAGTTCTTGCTGCTCCTCCGCAGCGTTGGGATGATGACGATTCAGTTTGTTTAAATCATCTTTCTCCTGCTCTTTTCCCTCTTCTCCTTTTGCTTCACCTTTCTGCATTTCATTTGTCACTTCTTCCAATTCTTGCCCCTCAGCTACCTCGTCACGCTGTCTTTGTTCGCTTTCCCTCTCTTCGTTCAACCCTTCATCCTCACGATTATCCCCTATTCCTATCAATTGCTCCTCTCCTAAACTCACTCTCTTTTCCTGACCCACTTCTTTTGTCTCTTCCTCTAATTTCACTTCCTTAAAGTTACCTCCACCATCTATTTCTTCTTCTTTGTTCCCATTTATTGCTACCTTCACTTCTTCCTGTTGTCCTCCTTTTTGCTGTCCTATGTCACACACTGCCAGCGGACTCTCTGTCCTGTCCTCCTCTGGTACGCTGGTGTCCAGGCACAGCGAATCAGAGTCCTCTGTAAGGTCTGACTGCTCCTCCATGGTTTCCACGTTCCAGCTGTGCAGGCTGCCGCTGCCGCTGATGGACAGAGACAGGCTCTCTTGGCTCGGGTTGGCTGGAAAACAACCCTAGAAAACACAACGGCATGAGTAAGACCAGTGTGTGTTAGATCCTCAAGCATTTATCTCCAGTCACTTAAAGCACTTGACATTCACGTGCTGAGGCAGAGGTCATTCAAGGTACAACCTTCTCAGGGGAGAACAACATTCACACACATGTTGGCCATGCTATTGGATGCAATATCAGTTTCAGTATCTTGCTCAAGGACATCCGACATGTTGGCTGCATTGGCCAGGAATGGAACCAATGTATTCCGATTGATGGACGACCCTCTACCTCACAAACATCCGCCACCTCATCTTCTTACCTTCCTGATATAGTCATGGCTGTCAGGTCCAAACAGATCCAGGCTGCGTGTGGCGTACAGGAGGCCGCGCTCATTGGAGCTCCGGGAGCTGAGCGTGTCAAAGATCTCCCCCAGCAGATCCATCTCCTCTGGGTCACACAGCAGTGGATCTTCCCCATCTTCCTCATCCTTCTGCAGCTCAGATTCCAGCTCCACCACAGGCCCAGAACCAGCTCTGATACACAGAAATAACAAATAGGAATGGCACAAAAGAGTAAAACATATTTTTAAATATTTACATAAATCCCAGGGTTTTCCCACTTTTCTCCATCTCTCAGTTTATCTCCGACTCTCACCCATCCCATGTCTCCCCAGTGTCCTGCACGTCTTCCTCGTCTCCAGGGGACCTACGTTTGTGAACAGGCCGACGGGGACGTGACTAACAGGAGGCAACATGGAGTAACGAAGCAAAGAGAATGCAACATTTCCACAACAGAGGTGACAGATGTCGGGGCGGACCACAACAAGGCAATAGAAATGGAGCAAAAACGATGCAAAATAGCACAAATAAGAACATTAATTAATAAAGAGGATACATGTGAATGGTATCTTGTAGGGGAAACTAAAGGAGCCACAATAATGCTTTCTGGCTTATGGACTAATCATTGCAAAAAAAATATTTGATTACTGATGAGCTCTCACCCTCCCAAAGTGTTGAGTGATTGGCAGGCGGTTCTGCAAGCAGTCCGATTGGGCACGGCGGTGCTTCACAGATCCTCCCCTGTGAAGGGTGACCTCTTCATTTTGGGTCTGCATCACACACACACACACACACACACACACACACACACACACACACACACACACACACACACACACACACACACACACACACACACAAATAAGTATTATAATAAATCAACAGCAGCATTTGATTGGTCCCCGTAAAAACGAACACCACATCAACACTGACCCACCTTGTGCAACAGCAGGTTTTTAAAACCAGACTTTGTGAGACCTTTGGCCTGGGAGAGATTAAAATCAGCATGAACAAATGTTTTTTATATGACTGAATTCACTTGCCCTTACAACAACAAAAAAGGACTCACCCTCATGTTTGCTTTGGACTTCATGTTAAGGATGAGCGCACCTCCCCCTTTCTGTCAGAATTGTGCATACTGTATTTTTGGCAAGAACTTACAAGAATGAACTTTAAGCGGTTTCAATAATAATAATACAAATAGCTTACCTTTAAATTACCAACTAACTGTTGATAGGATTTGCTTCTGCCTATGAGTACACAAAAACACAATGGTAAGAGAAGAGTGATAAAATATATATTTCACACACACACACACACGCACGCACGCACGCACGCACGCACACACACACACACACACACACACACACACACACACACACACACACACACACACACACACACACACACACACACACACACACACACACACACACACACACACACACACACACACACACACACACACACACACACACACACACACACACACACACACACACACACACACACACACACACACACACACATACCTGCAGTTGTTTCACACTTTAAGATCTCCTCTTCATAGAGGTCATCTGGTTCTTTCCCTTTGTTCAGAATATCCAGGCGACCTTCAATGAACTACAAAAACACATTTTGATATGTTTTTCTAAATTATATTAAATGCTTACTCATGTACAGTAGAGTAATACCAGAATGACTTCCAGTCCAAGTAATATGATGTAGCAAACAACACTCCGTCCATTACTGTATAAATCAGCATCAAAGGACGTCAGAAACATTTTGAAGCAGCTGCATTTCATTAGTTTTCTCTGCCCAACAAGCTCTTGTCCTGCTGTAACTGCAGTGCCCAGCAGAGGGCAGTAAAGCACACGAGGCACAATGCTCACCTGTTTGAAGGACTGTAGATGAATGGCATTCTCTAGGAAGTGCCTCATGCTGGAAGACTTGTGCTCAACAAACAGTTCCTCACTGAACCACACCTCACCCTCCTGTAGAAAAAAAGTAGAGTGTTATGACACAACAAAAATGCACATAGGCATGACGAGCTGCCCATATAAATAAACAAACTATTTAATCATTTACTGCACTGTTAGTATTGATATTATAACAAACTGAAGACTTAATGACATCAATAAGCCTTTTGAATGATTGACCTTTTCACCCTGCAGTGCGTCCCTGTAGCCTCCAAACAGCAGAGCCTGAGCTTTGAGGAAGGCCCTCGAGACCCCGCAGCCAGGAGACACCGCCTGACGCTTCAAACACACCTTCAGCCCAGACATCTGGAGACATATTTACATCTTTATCAAGAGCAAATGCTTATGCTCAATAATAATGATTAATAATACTGTGGTGACTATTGCCACTCAATATCGCAGAGGGATCGGCTAAACTGGGTAAGGGAATTGGACGTGTGTAATCTCATTTACGACAACGTTTTTAGCTTTCAATACCATTGTATATCCAAAGAAACAGCGTCTGCATGGTACACGGTCATACAACTGTTGCTCTTCCCAGTCCCAATCCCGCACCTATGCCGGTAAGGTCACCAAAATACCCTGTGCCCCAATGCGCTATCTAGTGCTCAAAACCAACAACAAAAACATACAAATGGGCACAACAAATACGATTAACAGAAGAAGTGCCAAAGCTGTTACAGAGAATACTCTAGAAAGAGAATTATGGTTGCGCTGGAACATGTGTTCATACCACTCAATGAAATGCATGAACTTTTCAGGGTTAGGGTTTGAAAATAAAGAACCTTGCTTTTATTTCCATTAAAGGAATCTATATAAATAATTAGGATAACAGCCTGATTCTGTAGTACACTTCACATCCCAGTCATTATTTCCTAGAAATAGTTCAGTAAGAGATAAGAGACAACCAAATACTTTAATTTGACCAGACAAACATACATATACACAGAGTATGTATTACCACATCTGAAGGTATCCTTTTCAGGTCGTCAAAGGGGTTTTCCAGACTGTTTGTGTCCACATTCAGAATAACCACTTCTTCCAAGCCACGACTCCTCACCCTCTGTCAGACCGACACAAACACAGTTTGAGCTTCCGTTTGTGGTTCACAATAAGGAAATAATTGAGTGACTATGGACAACTTTAATTAGGAGTTTACCTCAGATAAACTGGCGTGGACCCCTATTAGGTAGGGCATAGGTGCACTGTAACCCAAACAAGGAGTGAATTCAATTAATTGAAGGTAGGTAGGTAGGTAGGTAGGTAGGTAGGTAGGTAGGTAGGTAGGTAGGTAGGTAGGTAGGTAGGTAGGTAGGTAGGTAGGTAGGTAGGTGGTAGGTAGGTAGGTAGGTAGGTAGGTAGGTAGGTAGGTAGGTAGGTAGGTAGGTAGGTAGGTAGGTAGGTAGGTAGGTAGGTAGGTAGGTAGGTAGGTAGGTAGGTAGGTAGGTTGGTAGGTAGGTAGGTAGGTAGGTAGGTAGGTAGGTAGGTAGGTAGGTAGGTAGGTAGGTAGGTAGGTAGGTAGGTAGGTAGGTAGGTAGGTAGGTAGGTAGGTAGGCAGGCAGGTAGGTAGGTAGGTAGGTAGGCAGGCAGGCAGGCAGGCAGGTAGGTAGGTAGGTAGGTAGGTAGGTAGGTAGGTAGGTAGGTAGGTAGGTAGGTAGGTAGGTAGGTAGGTAGGTAGGTAGGTAGGTAGGTAGGTAGGTAGGTAGGTAGGTAGGTAGGTAGGTAGGCAGGCAGGCAGGTAGGTAGGTAGGTAGGTAGGTAGGCAGGCAGGCAGGCAGGTAGGTAGGTAGGTAGGTAGGTAGGTAGGTAGGTAGGTAGGTAGGTAGGTAGGTAGGTAGGTAGGTAGGTAGGTAGGTAGGTAGGTAGGTAGGCAGGCAGGCAGGCAGGCAGGTAGGTAGGTAGGTAGGTAGGTAGGTAGGTAGGTAGGTAGGTAGGCAGGCAGGCAGGCAGGCAGGCAGGCAGGTAGGTAGGTAGGTAGGTAGGTAGGTAGGTAGGTAGGTAGGTAGGCAGGCAGGCAGGCAGGTAGGTAGGTAGGTAGGTAGGTAGGCAGGCAGGCAGGCAGGTAGGTAGGTAGGTAGGTAGGTAGGTAGGTAGAGTTCTTACCAGCAGTAGTCCAGCAGATGGGGTGGCAGGACAGGAATGAAGATGTGTTGCCAGTACATGGGGTATAACATAGCACTGAGTGCATGCACACAGGACGTCAGCTATACACAACACAAAATTGACAATTGTTTCAGACATTAACACACAGGATACACACGCCTTTCTGTATGGTCTATCATGACTGAACTTCTCGGATAAGCTAAAGTGTCATGAGTTTTCAGAGTCTGAACATGACACACGTCTAGACACTCTTTAAAAACAATAGAAGATAACAAATGTGTGTCTTACAGTGCTGAGTTTGCTGGCAAAGATGAGGATGCGTCTCTCAAACAGCATGCTGGCGTAGAGCTGGAGCAGGTTCCCCACATCTACTGCCACTATCATCTCAGTCAGGTTCCTCTGGAAAACACAAGCACATGCAATTCAGGTTTAATGGGCTCGGTCTCTAAACTAATTCATTGAACTTTAAATCATTTTTGCTCACATTTTCGGGGATTGAAGGGAGACTTCTCGGGTCTGGAGCGATGAAGTACGGAACCTGGACATGACAAATTGGATTTTAATGCAAATGTTTCTGCTTTCAGCTGGCTTTCGAAATCATATGACATGCATGCACAAAAGGTTACAGGATGAGGCTATAGGTTTCATTCCAAAGTTCTGTATCCATTAAATAATGGCTTATTTTGGAATGAAAAAAAGTCCATACACACGTATTTGGGATCAGTATAATCAAGGGTTATTTATGGGTTAGGATACATACAACTGTTCAACTGTTCACAAAGGTCAGGCGGGCATTAGTGCAAATCGTGTTAGGTTTGGCTTAAACATTCAATTAGAGAGACGAATGACAGCGTTTTAGTCCACACACACGAGGTTTAGCCATCAAGCACAGACAGCTAGAGTTTTCCAGGAGTTAGTCTGTGTCCGCTCGGCAGTTCTTCGAGACCACATGAACCCCTGTGGGACTCACCCCCTCTTTTCCCTCTCTGTGTCCATCAGGATGGGACACCTCTGTGCTGACCAAAAGCTGCTCTCCCTCAGAAAAAAAACACAACACGCTAACCACTGACAGGTCAACAGCCAAATAAGTCAAGTGTGACACCATATTGGAAATTTAGAGATTTACCATCTGCAGAGTGACTGATCCAGCTGCCAGTGGTAAGGGCTGCGTGTAGAGTGCAGCCAGCAGAGCTTTCATCTCATTGGTCTGTTGAGAACATGATGTTAAGGATACTCATATAAGAGTGTGTTTATTTCAGACAAATAGAGGAGCAGAAAGATAACACACAAGCAACGGAAACTCACCTGTCCTTTCGAGAGGTAATCAGCCAAGTTGTTGAGAAGTTTGTAGAACACTTCAAACCATGGAAGATAACTGTAAAATCATAATTTTAGAATCATTAGAATAACTATTTTAAAATCCCCTTACACCCACATTTCCTCATTCTCACACAGATGTACCTGAGCATGCAGAGGCAGGTATGTGTGTGGTTGGTGAGACGGCAAAAGCCAAACCGCTGGCATCCTTCAAGGTCAGTCAAAACAAAGGTAAAGTGCTGCACGGACACCGCCTCCTTCGATCTGTGCAGATAGATGTGGTGAAAGGTTGACGTATAGATAAACAGTGTAACCATGAGTAACAACAGTTTGTACTCACCTTTGTAGGCCTATGTCATACGGGAAGCAGAACCGGGGTAATGTTTGAGAGGACTCCTGGAGAGGGATAGAATTGTGTGTTTCACGTGAACAGTGAAATATCACATGACATGTTGAAAGAGTCAAGCAATGCTAATGGTTGTAGGCTGCACTTAGGCACATCACTGATAACACATTCACACTGCCAGGCAGGTATCATCCAATTAGCATTAGCGATAATGTACAGCTGAGGCTGATGGGATGGTGAGTGTTTTTTGGAGGTATTCGATCACAAACCAAAGTAGGGGAGAGTGGGGTAAAATGAGCCAGTGGGTAAATTGACCCACCCCCTTAATCTAGGGAACTGGGCACATGTGTTGTCATGTGACCATAAATTCAGGAAGTACACATCATTTATATCTGGTTGTGATGGAGAGAATCAGAATCAGAATTAGAATCAGAAACAGGTTTATTACCAGGTAGGTTTACACGTACGAGGAATTTGACTTGGTGTTGTGGTGCAGACATAAAAGTAAAACAATAGAATAGAATTACTTCTATCGAATGTTCCCTTGCCTAGAGGACAACATTAGTAGAAATTGACTCATCTTACCCCACTCTCCCATATTAGACACGTTCGAAATTTGATCAGAATATAACGCTGCGTGAAAATTCATAGCAATAGTGATGTTAATGCATGTATTCAGAGTGGTGGACGGACTGACCCGCAGACTGACTGACATTGCCATCCTAACAGAGGCACGGCAGTAGCATGGCTAAAACAAGCCTCTTCCATCAGTTTAACGCAACAATACATCAACACATATCAAACCATTCCAGGAGCAGAAGATATGAATGGCTACCTCATCGCTGAAGTCCTCTGGGAACTGAAACAGCACACCGGGATCTAGGACATAAAAACATTGATGAAATGAACCACATAATACTCCAAAAACATCAGCTACACAGAACATGTAGAGAAGCAAAGTCTTTTAGGTGTGTTATAAGGCAACACTGGTTGTAATAGAAAGACGGCACATTATTTAAGATGGGCAGTTTAAATAAATGTTGCATGTCAATAAAAAGTATTTATTTAACCCAGCTGCTCAGTCTAAACATAACATGCTTCATCTCATCTAGTGTGACTTTGTGGTTTTTCTGATCACATGACAGGAAGTATGAGCCCTAAGCTCGGCAAAAACACCTTTATACTCACCAAGCGTTATTATCTTATCACATCATAATTCATGCGTGTTTTCTAAGTCACCCACATGTCAGATTGTAATGAACAGTCAGATTGTTGTAACATGTCATGCGGGAAAATGACGAGAAGATGGTAAACAAAGTCAGAGGGAAGAGTTTGAGGAACAATTTTAAACAACTTCTCTATTGCTGACAAATCACTTTGCACAGAAATGGCTCATCTATACCGATATAGAGGCTGATACACAGAATCACAGTAATCACATCTACTTCTTTAGCCCTGGTGTGTCCCACGGAATAAAGAGGACTCACCTTTGTCTCTGGCTACGGGGCAAGTTGCTTGAAAGAACCAGTAAAAGGTTTGCTCAGGGTTTTGTCTGACAGGAAAGAGATTCACACATCATTTTTAAGATTATCTTGACAGTGTGTTTCAAACCAAAACATTTCCACATATGTGTTGACACTAACTAGTCAATCTGCCCAACATTTATCATATTAATCAAAACATTATCTCACAAAACCTAGAGGATTTTGTTCTCAGGGAGGTATGAGGTATGCTTTTGAGGAAAAAGGACTGTTACCTTATACATTTACTTAAAACATTCATGAGGAATTTGTATTAATTTCATACTGCTGTATACAGTACTTCTACTCTACTTTTTAGAGGTAAATATTGTACTATTTCTCTCGACTTCATTTAATTGACGTCTTTAGTCACTTTTTAGATTTAGATTCTTAATAACAAATATCAATCTACTACAAATGGCGATGTATTATTATAGATAACCACCCCCCCAAAAAATAGAAAAAATCTGTTCTGTATTTACCAGCTACAACATTAAACAGATAAACACATTAATGCATCAATAATAAATAGAAATAGAATATTTACAATATATTATCCTTATAGGCGAAATTCTTCAAGTTGGATACTTACCTTTGTTACTTTAAGTGTTTTTTGATGCCTATACTTTTGTAGTTTAATTTAAATAACATTTTAAAATGCAATACTTTTACTTGTACGATAGTCTTTATACACTCCGGTTTTGCTTATTTTACTCATGTAAAGTATACTTCCTCCTCCACTGTGGGATTACTTTAAAATTCTAAAAAGTGGCTCATACGCATCAAACACAGATTGCTTTTAAGAAGAAAAGTGCCGACTGTAAAGTGTATGGCAACACATAAAGGGCAAAGAGTTGCTGCAGGAAACTTCCTGTGCAGTTGTGAGAGGAAGTCATGAAAAACCACAAGAACAGACTGACAGGCAGTGATGATGGAAGTCAAGCGAAGAAAGACATGACCACTCACTTCAGTCTGGAGCCCATGCTGTCCCGATGTGTCTGAGTCCATGTGTTTGTCCAGGAAGGCCGATATCTTCAGCAGGAGTCTCAGATGATGGCCATACTTCGGATGTAGCAGTGGTGCAAACGAAGTAGCACACCGGCGGTAGCAGCTCTCTGCACAATCAGCGCAATAGAAGTGACAGAACACTTCCTGATCTATGTCAGTGTGTGTTCATGACGTCTGTTATAACCAACCTCTCTAAGCTCTCTCATAGACCTCCATTTCCATCCTTTGATGTTTTTTCACCCTCTGTTTCCTATTAGAGTTGGATACTCATGTTAAAAAGGCAGCCATCAGGTGTAAAGCATGTCTTTACATTATCATATACATCTTCATGAGCGGCTTCAGGAACAATCATGGTACAGTTAGAGTAGACTACAACTTCACACACTGAAATTAATTGGACAATTTACAAAAAATGAAATGTTAGAGGTTCTGATTTCAAACTGGTTTACACAATATGCTTGTATTTCTGTTTTATTTTTTAAGGATATCTCTAACTAACCTTGTATTTATATTTCAATCTTGCTTTTCTATTATTATAGTTGTTGTAGGAGTGTAGTAGTTTGTCTCCTCTATAATGAGTTACCTTCTTGTCAAGAGAATTCACTGTGACTTCCTGAATAAATAAAAAAACATATGCATTTTTAGATCTAGCATTTATGAAGTCATTTGGTCGACAGGTTTCATATCCTCATCCTGCTAAGAGAGGCTTTACACTCGCAGATCTCTTTACTTCCTCCTAGTGGTGTTCAAGCAAAACTGCCTTATCATTAGATAATGCAGGTCTCCATTTTGGTTAATACTGTGCCATCTAGAGTCTAACTTGAAGATGAATTTCACATCTAAAACATTTTTTGATATTCTCTTTTGTCTATTTTAGTCAAAAGGGATCTATTTTGTCAGCAGGACTTTATTAATCTACAGCGTGGGTTTACTTATCTCCTTGTATTTTATGTAAAAATGTATTGAAATCCAAAATGCATTACACAGAAGAACATCAAACACTTTTAACAGGAATAAAATATTTATTTCAATCAATGCCAAACTAGACAAGTGATCAAATTGAACATTGAAAGTTGAACAGTTTCATTGAATACTTGGCCCAGTTTGACTGATGCTGATGAAAGAGCATGGACAGAAAGCTACTGACAAAATACCACAAGCACAGCTGTGTTAGCTTCCTCTATGTGAACTATGAGGTCGGGGGGTCACTTTAGCCTTGTGCGTCCTACTCTGAGAGGAGGAAAGAGGAGAGGCAGAGAGAAAAGGGAACAGAAGGATAACAGGAAAAAGGGAACGGATAGTACTTAGTACTTTGACTCCCTCAGAGTAGTTAAAGTGAATTAATATTTGGCCGGTTGGATGGATTTATGACGAGTGCAGTTGAGAAATCGTGGGTTATTTTAGCTTTAGGTTGCCTCTTCTTCTCCCTCCTCCTCAAACTCTCCCTCCTCAGTGGTGGCGTCCTGGTACTGCTGGTACTCGGACACCAAGTCGTTCATGTTGCTCTCAGCCTCTGTGAACTCCATCTCGTCCATGCCTTCTCCGGTGTACCAGTGGAGGAAGGCCTTGCGACGGAACATGGCGGTGAACTGCTCGGAGATGCGCTTGAACAGCTCCTGGATGGCAGTGCTGTTCCCGATGAAGGTGGCGGCCATCTTGAGCCCGCGGGGTGGGATGTCGCACACGGCTGTCTTGACGTTATTGGGAATCCATTCGACAAAGTAGCTGCTGTTCTTGTTCTGCACGTTCAGCATCTGCTCGTCCACCTCCTTCATGGACATGCGGCCGCGGAACACGGCAGCAACGGTGAGGTAGCGGCCGTGACGAGGGTCGCAGGCCGCCATCATGTTCTTGGCGTCGAACATCTGCTGTGTGAGTTCGGGCACAGAGAGGGCTCTGTACTGCTGGCTGCCTCTGCTGGTGAGGGGGGCGAAGCCGGGCATGAAGAAGTGCAGACGGGGGAAGGGCACCATGTTGACGGCCAGTTTGCGGAGGTCGGCGTTGAGCTGGCCGGGGAAACGTAGGCATGTCGTCACCCCGCTCATGGTGGCAGACACCAGGTGGTTGAGGTCTCCGTAAGTGGGTGTGGTGAGTTTGAGGGTGCGGAAGCAGATGTCATAGAGGGCCTCGTTGTCAATGCAGTAAGTCTCGTCTGTATTCTCAACAAGCTGGTGGACAGACAGGGTGGCGTTGTAGGGCTCCACCACTGTGTCTGAAACCTGGAGGCACAAAGCAGAAAGGTCAGGGAGGGGAAAGCCAGAAAAGAGTAAAGAAACCTCCAATAAGCATCACATTCTGTACCTTAGGTGAGGGCACTACACTGAAGGTGTTCATGATACGGTCCGGGTACTCCTCACGGATCTTGCTGATGAGCAGTGTTCCCATACCAGAGCCGGTACCACCGCCTAGGGAGTGTGTGAGCTGGAAACCCTGCAGGCAGTCGCAGCTCTCAGCCTCCTTTCTCACCACATCCATGACTGAGTCCACCAGCTCGGCCCCCTCTGTGTAATGGCCCTTTGCCCAGTTGTTACCAGCTCCACTCTGGCCTATAAAGAGAAGGTTGATCGATCCTTTCAATATTCAGCCATATTCCTCCTGCTAGCAGGTCATCATTTCATTTCAACTTAAAATAGTCATCTTTATGGAAGACAACAACTCTCTCTATAATATGCTTCCAATTAAAATGAGCTATCGTTATGTTCTAACCAACATTATGTGTTTGTGGCTGATCATATACCAAAGACAAAGTTGTCGGGTCTGAAGATCTGTCCGAAGGGGCCGGAGCGGACAGAGTCCATGGTGCCTGGCTCCAGATCCACTAAGATGGCCCTGGGCACGTACTTCCCACCTATAACACAAATGCATGTGTTACAACAGAAAAGATAGGACTGACTATAAGAACACCAAATCGTTTTTAAGAGTCCTGACCTGAAGCCTCATTATAGTAGACGTTGATCCTGTCCAGCTGCAGGTCACTGTCTCCATGGTAGGTTCCTGTTGGGTCGATGCCATGCTCATCACTGATCACCTCCCAGAACTACAGATCAGGCAATGTGTTGGATTGACAGAAAAACTTGCATGATGCAGTCTGAATTCACTGATATTTTAATAGCTTAAAACATGGTAATGGTATACATGCATTTAACAAACCACTGTACTTGTTGAGCCACAACATTTGCTTGACAGGAAATTAATAGACAATTTGATTGAATAATGTAATTTGTAATTCATACACCAAATTATTGATCTATTAAATACCAATGTAGGATTTAGCCTTCTGGGGATGTGGAAATGCAAAATGCCTATGTGTAGAGACAGGATTGATTTGTCTGTTCTGAGCTTCTGAACAAAACATGACGATGCAACATTGCGCACTTGATGAAGAGGAGCCACTATGAAGGGCTTACTCCAAACACATTGATTTATATGTGGTGATTATATGCTATGAATATTACATTACATTTCTGCCAATACGTCAAACTAAATCATTTATTTCTCCTTTAGTTAAAGGCCAAACAGATTAATTAATAATGAATGATACTTATGATTAGCAGTCTCAGAATATTATTTAATAATTTTTGAAAATCATCAACCTCGTATTCATCTCTGGTTCACAGATACCTTCAGAAGATAAGATGATTTACATTAGAAATGAGGTTAAACCTATTTTTGGATACAGGATGTGCTCGTTGCAAAAATACACGACCTATATAAATATGTGTGTGTTAAAAACTACAAGTCCTCTTGGTGCATTTAAAGTCTGAGCCTGCCACACCTTATCTCTCTGTGACACACACGCAAACGCAGTTCACTGTCTGTGATGTACTCAAAGGGGATAAGTGACAGCAGGGTATGTCTCTGCCTGCCACTGCCCATGGATCCAAAAGGATGCTATTGTGCGCTGCGTTCACTCTTATACAACCCTTGACCTATTTAGTTTTCCTGTGGAAAACATGGCCCCGTAACAGCCATGACATAACATAATCACTGTCAAAACCTGACTTGAATCACTTTAGAAAACGAGCCCAGTTAACAGGTAGATATAACAGCGACGATTGTGCGCGTTTTCTTACCTTTGCTCCAATCTGGTTGCCACACTGGCCGGCTTGCAGGTGCACGATCTCACGCATGATGTCTCTGCGGTGTGTGTGAGGGGGTCTCACGGAGAAAGAGGGGGATGAAGATGCCCCGGTTCTTGTTCTGCTCGGTGCTGGTCCTCCCGGTGCAGTCGACTGTCTCTGGCTGAATGCGTAATGGGGTCTCCGTCTCGCCCTACCATCCGTCCGCGCATGCGCATTTCATCCAGGTTCTGCAGCATGACGTAATCTCCATGGCAACGGGAACCGGACCCGACCAGAAATCTGCCTCTTCCCGTGCTGGAGACCGGCCTGCGCGTGGCGTGGGAATGGCATGTATCATTATGTGAGATACAACTCGAAGGATAAGCAACCCAGATGAACTTGGTTCTTGATTCAAAGGGTTAACTATCTGCTGCCGGCACCAGCATGCAAGTGGTGTGAATGGCCCTGAGTGTGATGGTATCGGCCAATGTTTATTTTAAATCTTCTGCAAACATGCACTTGTATTAAAAATAATATCAGATTAATGCAGGTTGCATTATCTTTTTAGCACGACCTGAGCACTGCTGTGCCATTACCTGGAGAATAATACATCGTTTTGGCATGAGATTGATGCACTTGAGATTGCAGAGACGTGCATAGCCAAATATATTCCAAACCGGCAACATATGATAAAAAGTATTTTCTAGGAAAAATACTTTAACGTTTTTTTTTTAATGAATCATCTTCTGCTTGCCTTAATTAGTGCAATACAAATGAAAATGGTTCATGTCATCTATCTGCATGTTTATATCACAGAGATTGTATGTGGGTCAATCTGATCCAGCATTGAAAGTGGAGGCTGAATGGGGTCATAAGTGCAAATGTGATACATATTGTTTCCACACGCACGCACGCACACACATTAATGCACACAATGTTCATACTCCTTTCTGCACATATTCTTATTTCACATTTCATAGTTTATATTCTAAAATTCATTCATAGCATTCTATTTCCATGTAAATTACTGCTTTATTTAATTTGTATTGCTATTTAACTGTATTTTATTACGGTGTAAAAGATTTTTCGTTTTATATTAGATTTCTTGTTTTTTATATATTTTATGTATGCACCATGACATCAAGTCAAATTCCTAGTATGTGAGAAGTGCGAACCTACCTGGCAATAAACCTGTTTCTGATTTCTGAATCTGACACAAAGGGGTCAGCAGTTCAGATGTGAGACATGGGAAAACTCCTCCCACGCTGGGAGTGCAACATTACACTCTGCCCGTGCAGTATACTCACTGTCAGAGCTGGACAAAATTAGCAACACAAGTGAGGAGAGGACAGCCCTGGGATATCTGTAACACATCCTTGATCAACACACTCTCACTCCCTAAGCGTCCAATAGCGACGTTTGGTCAGTGTCTGTGGCGTCCAATTGTGACGCTCCTAGGCTCCTTCAGCGTCATAAAGGGACGCAAATAGCTTTCAACTGATTGCAATGTATTCCCATCTGCGTCGGGATTTGACGCTCATGGAAGCACGGCATTCGTTTATGTCGGCTGCCCTTAAAGGTAATGTGAGCGTCCATTCCCAGGAGTAAAGGATGGCAGAAGACCAGTGGTGAAAGTGTGCCGGTCCTACCCGGTCCTTAGTACCGGTAAGAGATTTCCAGGCGGTCCGGAGGACCAGGAAGAATTGACAGCTCCACCCGTGGAATTTATACTACGAAGGGAAGATATTTTGGTTTGGATTACTGGTCTGGGGGAAGCTCGCGAGTGTGTGTATACGTGTGTGTGTGTTTGTGTATGTTTCCCGGGGAAAACACTCACGAGAAACACCGGCTGTTGTTAAGCCTGCAGTGACGTTAAATTACTCCGTTCTCCGCTTGTAATTATGCCGTTACAAGCTTCAAAGTTGTATTTATCACCTGAATTTGCCGAAACAAGTTTAATATTCTGAAAGCCAAGACTTTGTTTAATTGAAATCAGATGAAAACAAACTGTCACGGACCCTGCCGTGTTATCTATGATTACTATACACCTTACATTCATAATGTCAGCCGGAGGGAGGGGGGCGGCGCTGCTGGAAGAGCAGATTGCGAGGGAGAGGTGCCTGTCTTCGTCCCTTTACAAGCTTCAAAAATGTATTTATCGTGTGATTTTGGAAATAAAAGTTTCATATTCTGAAAGCCAAGACTTTGTTTGTTTAAAATCAAATAAAACACCCGAACCCCGAAAAAATAGTTTTTTACGCAAATCCACGTTTATTTTGAAATGAGCCGTTGAGACTTCCGACTGATTTCGATAGAGCGGGTATTTTGCTTTTTCACACTTGATCAGAACAGCGGGAGGAGAAAGGAATAGAGTGACTGAATGACAGCTAGAAAATTAGGCTACGTGGTAATTAAAGCAAAAATGCAAACGACGATTCTTCAGATGTTTAAGAGAAAGGAGAGAGATGAAGAAACTCAGAATGTGCTTAAAATTAGAAAAACAACGCCCACAGATGACACAGGTGATGATGCTTATTTAGCCCAGAGAATGAACCTGGCCATGATGTATAATAAGTTAGCTAACTAGCAAACTGTATATCTTAAATATAAACATTAAATATTTTTGCTTTGATATCTTCTATTTTAATCTGCACATTGTTGCATACATTTTGAGACATTTTATTTTATTAGTATTTTAATTTATGTAACCAATATTCTGAAAATTCTAAGAAAGACAGAGATTTGTACATTTTTGACTGTCTGCTGAATTTAGTTATACATTTGTATTCTAATTTATAACAGTTGAGGCCCAGGGGAGGAAGAGGAGACTCAGCCAGAAGAAGTGGCAGCAGGTCCCTCAGAAGCCACCACAGGTGATGCTAGCCCTACTGCATACCCTTCTATATGGAAAGAAGAACAATATGAACAGTTCAAACAGAAACATGAATGGATGTATGCTCACAATGGAAGGCTAGGCTGTACCCCATGCCATGATGTGAAAGATCTAGGTGTCATGGCATCCCGTGGTGTTAATATTGCTATTCAGTGGGCTGATGAAAAGATAATCCCAGCTGGTCAATCGAGGGATGTCCAGCTTTCATCACTGCGCAAACAAATCCGTGAGCACAAGAACTCTGCAGCACATAATGAAGCAGTCAAGATTCTTCAGACAGCAAAGAAAGATATTCTTCTGAACATGAACGTGAGTAGTCAGGAGTCTTTGTTTGAGTCTACTGCCAAGGTATTCATGACAGCCTATGTGGCCAAGAACAACAAGCCTTTCACAGACTTTGAGAGTCTGATTGACCTGCAGCATGCACATTCTGCTGATTTAGGGCATGTTTTGCATAGCAAAGCTGTCTGTGTTGACATAATTGAGCATGTGTCATCACAGATGAAAAAGGAACTTCTAAAAAACATAATAGAGACCAAGAGCAAAATCACAGTGCTGATGAGTCAACCAGTGTTGGACACAAATCAACACTAATTGTGTTCCTGAAGGCTAGTGTTGATGGAGACATGGAGCCCATTGTCTTTCCATTGGACCTGGTTGAGCTGGAAAGTATGTCTGCTGCTCATATCAAGGAACAGATTATGGGTTGCTTGCTTACAAATGGCTTCACTGTTGAGTTGCTGAGATAAATCCTCATTGGATTTTGCAGTGATGGGGCCAGTGTCATGCTGGGAGTGAAGTCAGGTGTTGGGAAGTTGCTCCAGGATGACTTGCAGGCATCATACTATGGCACTGCCTTAATCACAGACTGGAGCTTGCTGTTGACCAGGCACTGGATGTGACAGGGGGAACAAAGGACTTCCAGGCATTCATGGACAGCCTATATTCATTATATAGCCAGTTTGTGTTCAGGGATTCATGAAGCTGGGGGCGGGAGGAGAACAATATGAACCAATGAAGGTCGGGGTAGCATTATAGTACCTGCAAGAAATTCAAACCACTTTCACCCCTGCAGAAGACACTACACTACCCAGAATCCCCAGCTATGGTTTGGACTACACCATGTGCTCTGTTTGACAAACCCTGTGATAGTCCTCAAGCTCTGTGATTGGAGAGTGTGCTCCGAGGGTTAAGCCAGCCTCGAACAGCACTTGAAATGGGATGGAACCACGGCAGACTGTCCAAAACTGGATTTGAACGGGTCCACCGCGTCCCCCCTCCCCCACCCCGTCCCCAGAACTACACATGCTGGCTATTCTGTTTCGCAACATGTTCTCTATGGCACGTCTCTACTGGGAGTTGTAGTTTTAAAAGACGTTTTCGTATTTCCCATAATAAGAAGTTGCCAGTATTAAACTGTGTACATCCCTGGAGGTTTAGGGGACAGGAAACACTCACATTTAAAACATATAATTAATAAATGGGTGAAAATTGCTTGTGCCCATTATGGGCAGTATTAATATATATACCCACATGCCAGCTAAGGTCAGAAGAGCTTTATTTAACAGCTGGTCTTATGTGTGTGACCCCTGTGATAACATTACATTACATTAATTGATAAGCCTGAAACATGCACTTGTCAAGGTTCAGAGGCACATTTTGCAAATATGGCAGTAGCCATCGATCAGCTTAAGATAAGATATACTTTATTGATCCCAAGTTGGAACATTTGCGTTACATCAGCATGTGTAACAGTTAAATATGCAGTTGTGTTTATTTGAAAATCATTTAGTATAATCACACAAATTCTGTGTTTTATATTCAACAATTCTGTGTTCTTTATTTATTGATTGTTCGATACCTGACAAGGCCGGAGATGAAATATCTACATACATCTTATAAGAATATAATACATTATGTATAATATCAGTTAAAATAAGTGCTTCCACATAGTTAACATTGCTGGAGGTATGCACAAATATTGATAGATGTCTTGTAATGCACTATTGAGGAACCTGCGACCCAAGTTTTTCATTCAGTGCAGAACTACACCACAGTTGTGTAGGCCTATATGATATGTCAATAAACCTTAGAAAATCATGAAATCTTGAAAGGGATGTGCAAAATAGTCATTACATACAGTCTTTAATTAACAATTAGTAGAGAATAACGAGTAATGAATATACTTTATAGGGATCGTATTAATATCTAATAATACAAATAATTAAATTCAATAACATGCTTTAACCACCAGGTGTCCCTTTATATCAGCTGTGCACCTGTATGGTGTAAATACAGCCTATCTACCAATTGGATCAAATATAAAAGTGAGCCGAATTAGTGTTGATACTGCAAGGAGACGTATTGTGTGAAAAGAAATGTAAGATGTTGTTTAATGGCTGATATATTTATGATCCACGTCACGTTTTCAGTTCCTCATGTTTGTCTTCTCATCAGGGCTCTATAAATACAGAACTACGGCAGATATGTAATATGTAATGCAGCCGAACCGTGTATTACAATGCCGTTATGTGATGACTTTCAAAGAGAAAAGCAAGCACACTCGGAATAAAGTATTATTATTATTTTTAAAAAATGTTTCCGGTCTGTTTCCGGTATTTGTTAATGACGATGTGCTGTGAGATGTGAGACTGGAATTGCACAGGGGGGAAATAACGTAGGCTATCTTTAGATGCGGATTTTGTTAAACTAATATGTTTAGGCTGTGGACCAACACTATACATTGACGGGGAAGGGGGTAGCAATAAAGATAACACCATTAAACAGTTACACAACATAACAGAAATAATATCGACAGCAGCGTCCCTAGAACCACCTTGGTAACAATGAAAAGGTCGCGATTTAAAGATCATGTACATCCACTGCACACATAATCTGAAATAACAACTCATATTTCTCGCATCAAATGACATCAAAACGCATTTTAATGGCCAAACTAACTTTAAAATAGGCATTTTCTACCGAGAATAAAACGAATTTCGGCCATGTTTTCTTTTTCTGCAGGGAGAAATTTGAAGATCATGTGACATAGACGCCAGCCATGGAATGAATGGTGAAAAAAACGGGGTTTGTCAAACAGAGCACATGGTGTAGTCCAAACGATAGCTGGGGATTCTGGGTAGTGTAGTGTCTTCTGCCATCCTTTACTCAGAAAAAATATTTGTTTCTCCGAATCGAAGGGGAAAAATACAAAAGCATTGCACACAATTGAAACCAATCAATGTTGTGTAATTAACAAGGATAATCTGGTGTTTTTTAGTCGATGAGTAGTGCAGATATCACTGTAAAATCAATCGACAGTAAGAGGAATACTTACTTCCGGGTGTACAATTCTCCGTTATCCAATGGGAATGGACGCTCACATTGCCTTTAAGGGCAGCCGGCATAAACGAATGCCGTGCTTCCATGAGCGTCAAATCCCGACGCAGATGGGAATACATTGCAATCAGTTGAAAGCTATTTGCGTCCCTTTATGACGCTGAAGGAGCCTAGGAGCGTCACAATTGGACGCCACGGACACTGACCAAACGTCGCTATTGGAGTGAAAGTGTGTTGCCTTGATCATAATCACCACAGTGAAATGGAGGAGAATGTGAAGATGAAGACCTTGAGGTAAATTCTGATGATGAAGATACTGAATATGAACCATCAGGTGAGGAAAGTGCTATTCCTCCAAATGAGACATTCATGTTAAATTATTTTTGAAATACAGTGGTCCTTATCCCCCAATAAACACCAGGCAGCACTTATAGTCATACTGATGAAAGGCAGGCGGCATTCAGAGATCACTGCCCGTTTAAGCGATACCTGCCTTCCAAACCGGCAACATATGATATAAAAATATGGGCAGCATGTGATGCAAACTCCAGCTATGCACTGAACCTGTAGGTTTACACTGGAGAGCCGGTTGGAGGAGACCCAGAGAGGATGGCACATGGCACAAGGTCTCACGGGTATCAACATAACCTTATGAAGAAAAAGCTCACAATGGTTAGAACTGTCAGAAAGAACAGAACTGAACCCCCGGCTGGATTGCTGGTGATCAAGAACAGGGCCCCTCAATCCTCCAAGTTTGTTTTTACAGACTCCACAGCCCTGGTGTCTTACTGCTCCAAGAAAATAAAACATTTGTTGCTCATAAGATAAGATAAGATAGTACTCTATTGGTCCCAGTTTGGGAAATGTTTGTGTTGCAGCAGCATAAAAAGACATGGCATTGTACAATACAAATTAAAAGACAAGAAATAAACAAGAAAGTAGAAAATATACATGTTGAATTTAGAAATAAAAAATAACAAGCTATAAAGCAAGGTATTATATAAGTATGTGACAGATGGAATATTAAATATTAAACTGAATATATAATTGTAAAATGTGATTTTATTCCAAGAGAAACTATGGAGCAGAGAGTTCTCTTCCAGCCAGAGGTGATTTGTTGTACAGAGTTATTGCAGTGGGCAGGAAGGTGTTCCTGTATCGGTCCTTGTGACAGCGGAGCTGCAGCAGTCTGTTGGAGAAGGAGCTCCGTTGACTGTCCAGCTGCAGGTGGAGAGGATGGGTGGGTTATCCATCATGGACAACAGCCTGTTCAGTGTCCTCCTCTCCACCACAGCTTCAAAGGGGTCCAGCTTGATGCCGATGACAGACCCAGCTTTCCTGATCAGTTTATTGATCCTGCTGGTGTCACCGGCTCTGATGCTGCCCCCCCCCAGCAGACCGCAGCAAAGAAGAGTGCACTGGCGACTGGTAGAATATCTCTAGCATCTGACTGCACACGTTGAAGGATCTCAGCTTCCTCAGGAAATAGAGTCGGCTCATCCCCTTCTTGTACACAGCGTCAATGTTGATCCTCCAGTTCAGCCCGTTGTCTAAGTGCACTCCCAGGTACTTGTAGTCCTCCACAACAGCCACATCCTCCCCTAGAATGCACAGCGGCTGTGGAGACGTCTTCTTCCTCCTGAAATCAATGACCATCTCTCTGGTCTTGGCCACAATCAGAAGCAGATGATTTCTTCCAGTCCACTAGACAAAATCACCCTCCAGCGCTCTGTACTCCTCCTCCCGTCCATCCCTTATGGACCCTACCACTGCAGAGTCATCCGACAACTTCTGCAGATGCCATGACTCAGAGTTGTATTTAAAGTCTGAGGTGTATAGGTGAACAGGGTTACAGGAAAGGAGACAGCACAGTCCCCTGTGGGGCTCCTGTCCTACCAACCACCACACTGCCCGGCCGGACGTACTGTGGTCTGTCCTTGAGGTAGTTGGTAATCCAGGAGATGGTGGATAGTTTACCTCATAGCCTGCAGCTTGTCACTCAGTAGCCGTGGCTGGATCGTGTTGAATGCGCTGGAGAAATCAAAAATGGCGATTCTCACAGTGCAACCCGATCCATCCAGGTATGAGTGAGCACGCTGCAGCAGGTAAATAATTGCATCGTCTGGTAGGCAAAATGCAGAGCACTCTCCATAATAGTGCTGTAATCAGCACCAGAGAGGATCATAAACAAAACATGATCCTGGACTACAATGCCACTAAATGACCAACAGCACCCAAAGAATGACTGCACGCTGGCCTTTAATCATCTTTTACAATGTGATTGATATATCGGCCTACAGTGCCTTGGTCATCTTTAGATCTTCCCTGAGAGAAACAAATCTAAGCTCTACAAAAGGCGCCTGTTCCTCGAGGAGCTGGGGAAGGCACTTGCGTCCCTCATATTGAAAGGAGGGAGCAAATGCCAAGGACCCCATGCTGCTGCAGCCAGTGTGTGTGTGTGTGTGTGTGTGTGTGTGTGTGTGTGTGTGTGTGTGTGTGTGTGTGTGCGTGCGTGCATGTGTGCGTGTGTGCGTTAGGGGAACTACTACATTGGAGATATGGAAATGATTATTCATTGTGAGCAGTCCCTGTCTTGTTAGCAATTAATAAAGATCAGTCCTCCTGTCTCCATGTTAGTGGTTCTCACTATGCACTAACATCTAAAAGACCGTAAAGTCATCATTATCCTAATTTCTCTAGGTTGCTGCTGCGCACGCACGCACGCACGCACGCACGCACGCACACACGCACACACACACACACACACACACACACACACACACACACACACACACACACACACACACACACACACACACACACACACACACAATTTAGCAAATCCTGTTGGAGTGCAATGTCCTGTCTCAGCCGCATGGGAGAGACAGAAACAGCTGTTCGTGTGATAAAATGTAGATGACTATCTATTAGTCAATCTATTGGTTAATCTGTTAGATTATTACTACTATTTGATTACTAGCTAAACTGAGACACTTCTTTCAGTTTGACACACTGCTCCAACTTTTTATCATCACCAAACTGGTATTACATTTACTATAAGCTGATGAAAAGGAAAGCACATTCAGATGTGATACTGTCTGCAGATTTGATTCCCTTTTTGGACCATACAAATGTATGAAATAGGAAAATGTGCCATTCCAGTTGCTGAAAGTCAAAGTTGATGTCTTGTAATGTGTAGTTTTATTCGTCAAAATCCCTAAGATATCCAATTGTTCATAATGTTAAACAGAAAAAAGCAGGGCATCTCCATATTTTCAGAGGTAGAATCTTGCATTTATCTGCCATTTTGTCATTATGTTATTAAGCGGAAAAAAAGTCAGCCCCTGGAATACATAGAAACTCCATCTGAGCCAATAGTTAGCTGTCTGGAGGCGTTAAGTCACAAGCCTGACCGGTTTCTCATTCTCACAATAAATAAAAAGGGGAGAGGTGGTTTGCCGTCGTTAATAAAACACACACAAGGTGAACTTAAATCACCAAGTAATATAGTGCCTTATCTGGCAATGTATAAGTTGGCACATTATGTTGAACATAAATTAAGGTTTTTAAGTGCCTTCTCAAAATATATATAGCATCATTGATTTTTTTTGCCACAGTATGGCAACCGTTAAAATACAATATCTACTATGTTGCCCTTCATGCAGCTTTTATGTATATTGTGCGCCTAAATGAGGCCATTTACCGGTTATTTTATACACCCTCTTTAGGTCAGGAGGTATTTGTATTTATTTATTTATAGAAGGACCATGCATACAAATACAAAATTAATCTCAGCAAAGAGAAGAGATGCAATATGCCAGATTATAGCTAATAGCTAATTTCCATCTGTAGTCCTCAGGCAGGTTCATAACAATCAATAAACAAATAATAACATTGCATGATCTCTATCAGTCAAACCATTTTAAAACCTGATTTAAGTACAGCTCAATAAATTAATACATAGTACACTTGAAATACACTTACATGATCTCGGTCACTCAAATAATTATAAAGCCTGATTAGGTTACGAACATAATACTTAGTACACTTCAAATACACTTAAATAAAATATCCAAGATATAGTATGACGATACAGTTCAAATAAAAAAAAACTCAGATGACAGTGTAATTAATGTTGGCATGACTGGTTGCTTAATATCATTTTTTTTGCACCATAAGAAAACGAGTTGAAATCAGTGCAGGTTTTAAGTTCAATCATGCTGATTGTGCAAAGGCAGTGCGCCTCAGAGGGATGGTTAGATCTGCATTTGATGCAGATCTGGAGTTTCTGCAACTCTGCTCACGGTCACAACACCATGTCTAAGTGGAAGATTTATATTGGTTGATTTGAAATGGCAGCTGGTCCATGAGATCTGTTTGACCCCCTGACCAAGGCTCGATGCTGAATTGTGTCTTGAGTTTGTAAGTGCATGACCCACATGCAGCAGAGCCTATCTCATCCCATGCAAAGGTTTATGACCAATGTCCACATGATCAAGTTCTTGGATGCAGTAAATGCTGGATGTCTGGAGTCTGGACACATCTGCAAATGATAGGTCCAGAGAAGAATCAGGAATGTAAAAAGATTGTTCCCGTCCGTATTGCAAAGGAGACATTAATATTCAGAGTTTGTTGCTAAATACACAGGGCCAGGTTGACTGTTATGTTTGAATGTCCGTAGCAGTGGTAATGTGAAGTAAATATTTATAGTTGTTATAGTCTAGATTTAGATTATTTTTATTTTGTGCACATAGGATCACTCTGTGAAAAAATAAAGCCTATGGCATCATTTCTGATTGTTTTCTGTGTCATTAACAAAGGAAGAAAGAAAGAAAGATTGGAATTGTTGGGATTGCGGTCAACAGTGGCCACTGAGTAGAAATCCTTATTCCGGCATGATCACTGTAGTAACACCTGTTCTCCACTGAAAGGCGATAGAGATCTTCTGTCCCTTCATTCCTTAACCTGGTATAGTTTTACTGTCCCTTAATCCTTAAAAGATACAATACAATTAGACATTCATTTTATAGCTTATACATTTCAAGTTCCCATACCACATGTAAAGTAAAATCCTGTGTGATTGCAGTACTAGTTGTGTCTTTAATCATAAGTACATTATTCTGAATTAAATAAATAATTAAATAAATAAAACCACAATAAATAAATAATTAAACACACTAAATGAGTAAATAAATTATTAAATATGATGAATAGATAATACACACAATCAATCAGATAAAATGTCTTATGACAAGTTGTATATGTGTTGGCTTCTTAGACAATATATTTATTTATTAATTCTTTATATAGGAATTAATAGCATTTTCCCTGAAAGTCTCTAGAAGGGTTTTAATGAAACCATGAGATTAGAAAGGTTTCACAGAATACAACGAGATACACTAAAAATACATTAAAGAAATTACATTTAAAAGCTAGACATGACCACAGGTTTGTTTCTCAATATATCTTAGTGCCATCCCTTCAATTTGCTGGATAATTCTCCGATGTGAGAAATAATTAGGATCAGATACAGAAAAACTATTAGGCTGCTTTACCTTTAAAATGTGCTGATGAAAACTGCAGCCTCTGGATGGCCCTTTTATCTCAATTTCCATTTTTAATATATTACATTACATGTTACTTGTTAGACGCTTTTATCCAAAGCGACTTACATACTCAATACTGTGGACAATCCCCACAGGAGCAATTTGGGGTGAAGTGTCTTGCCCAGGGACACAACGACATGCTGACTGCAGTGGAGATTGCACCTGTGCCCCCCTAATCCGAACACCAACGCTCTATCCACTGCGCCACAACCAATTCCCTTTATATATAATATATATATATTCTTTGCAGGAACACATTTACAGATTTCCAATGCCTGAGGAGGACAGTGGAGTAATTAAAGATACACGCACGCACGCACGCACGCACACAACGCACACATGCACACACACACACACACACACAACACACCACACACACACACACACACACACAACACCGCTTCACTCTGCTTGCTGACATTTTTCCTTGGGAGGATATGAAGTGTGCAGAGCTATTATCCTGCTTTAAGTATATATCCGGATGTCGTATATTCAAAAGGCTCCATTAAACCCCAACGGGTCACATCCCCATATAGTGTCACACTCGGCTTACTCTCTCAGCCTCCCACATCACTGCTGTGATCGTCGTCTGTGCATCGCCTGCTATACATCTGTCCACCCGTACCACCATTTTCTCCCAGTGTGATTTTTCACATTAAAATGTCACATTCGAAGCCACACACACACACACACACACACACACACACACACACACACACACACACACACACACCACACACACACACACACACACACACACACACACACACACACACACACACACACACACACACACAACACACACACACACCCACACACACAACACACACACACACACACACACACACACACACACACACACAACACACACACTTATTTAAGATTGCTCACTGCTCATAAATAGAATGGATATTTAAAATATGTTATACTGATTTGAACACTTGACCAGCAGTTTTGTCAATCGTATGCAAGAGCTGGCAGATGCATTCCCTCTCATTAATGAGAGTCATAAAAACCACCCCGGCACTGTCGGAAACACCAAGATCACTGAGGAGGGTGATCAGCACTTTGGAAAGGACACACCGCACGCACGCACACACAACACACACACACACACACACACAACACACACACACACACACACACACACACAGCACACACACACACACACACACACACACACACACCACACCACACACAGCAACACACACACACACACACACACACACACACACACACACACACACACACAGCACACACACACACACACACACACCACACACACACCAC
Organism: Pseudochaenichthys georgianus; assembly: GCF_902827115.2. Taxonomy (NCBI): domain Eukaryota; kingdom Metazoa; phylum Chordata; class Actinopteri; order Perciformes; family Channichthyidae; genus Pseudochaenichthys; species Pseudochaenichthys georgianus. The sequence goes on along the minus strand of NC_047503.1, from coordinate 18,399,558 downwards.
ACACCACACACACACACTACACACACACACACACACACACACACACACTGATTAAAAATTAAAACTGTTCAAAAAATGACATAACTTAATACTTTAATTTGCATAAAGAAGGACAAACCTGATTAACTAATGTATTGTGTATCTCAGAAGTATCGCAACAATTAAAACTTAATGCAACTATGTTTTATTTGACTGACTTGATCCAGTGCTGCTGTTGAAGGTAAATATATGTTAAGTGATGAATGAATTAGGGGAATATATAAGTCTGCAAAAATCCTCTCTATTTACACTATACGTAACTAAGAAGGATTAGATATGAACAGGGGAAGTGAGTTTGGCTGTTGGCCATTGTTGCTAATCAATATGAGGGTTTAGGCAAAGACTGAGGAAGTTGGAAGAAGGAAAGATAACTGTGTTCCTTGCGTATGTCTTAGGGAAGATGTATTCCTCTCCATCTTTACATAATGAGCATTCTCGTTTGTCAGCCAAGAAAACAAAATAATAGAAATATCAGCCTCTTGCTTCTCACCAATTTAATGTATGTCACAGAATATCCTTCAGAAAACAAAACAAAAATATGAAAAAGGGAATGAATACTGTTTCATTGTTTATTTATTGAATTTCCTATGATGACATGCACTGTGTGATGACATATTGATACAACGTATCATCCCATTTATAACTTGAGATGTATTGGGCCATTGTGGGCAATGGTGCACATTAATGAGAAGCAGATTATGAGAATTTTTAAGCCAGAAACACTTTCCCATCTTCCAGTATATTTTGATATTGCAATATCGGATAACAAATACTTCAGTCCTGTTTTAATGGTAAAAATACTAATAATAGGAACCATCTTGCTATTGGATCACACCAGGAGCTCCAAATGTGCCAGGAGCACACAGTTGAGATTCTAATGTGAACACTTTTGAATAAATTCAAACATTGCAAAAGGCTTGTTTTAATCAAACAATGCCACGCAATTAGTTTTACTGAAAAAAAGAATGTCGGCAGTGATAAACGATTGCCCTCTTACATTCGTTTTGATGATGAGTGAAGCCTATTCAGGTAGCCATACTGTGCTTGACGAGAAAAGTGCCGCTCATGAGGTTGCGACCTCATGTGGATGGCTGGAACAAGGTTGAAAAGCAGGAGTAATGCCAAATTTGAAAATAATTTGGCATTACACAAAAAATGAAATAAAACTAAAACTAGACTAAAGAAAAAGAACACCCAGGCGAAAAAAGGAAGCCGCAGCCTCACAGAAAACTGTCATCTTCTCTTCCCTTCACTCCAAATGTGACTTTCCCATAAGCTTCAATTAACTACCAACTGCCCAGGTAAGTAAAGGGAGAGCTAAGCATCCAGATCACACAGAATAATGAAAACACCATAAATACAGGATCGTAAAGTTACTTTGATATTACTATTCATGTATGGGCAATCATTACATACCTTAAAGCACATCAATTATAATAAATGCCATTTACAGCTGAAATATCTTACTTATCTTCTAAACCTCTTAAGCACTGAGCCTGTTTTTTCAGGTCGCAGGCTCGAAAATGACATTCCCAGAAAACAAATGACCATATCTTCCCTTCTAAAAGGGTTACATTAATAATCTTTTTTCTCAAAGAAATTATAAACCTGTGAGTTGGATTTAGAAAAGTCAGAATCAATATAGATGTTTTTTTATTTTAAAGACAATTCAGATTGAACATAGTAAAAAACTGTACATTATAGTGTCTGTCCAAAAAAATCTTTTTTACTTATAGTGAACACTACCCATGGATAATGATAAGGTACTAAAAGCTTTAGGAATCCAAAGTACAACATATAATAAGTACCCTGTATCAAGATTGATGCAAAGAAAGTGACATTTGACCTTTTTAGAGAGGTTTAGCAAAAACAACTCCGTGTTTACAGTTTCTCTGGAACCCATTGGTCGATTTTGGTGAATGACATCTCTTTCTGACCGTAACCCCCTGATCCCACCGTAAGTGTCTGCGCTGCGGAAGCGCTGCAACCTCCTCCTGCGTCATAACCCACCAGGCGCGTTTCAAAAACGTTGCGGAAGCGGAGTGTCGTGTGTAGGGTTGGGTATCGTTTGAATTTCCACGATTCCGATTCCGATTCTACTTTTCGATTCCGGTTCTTAACGGTTCTCGATTCCGATTCTTTGAGGGGCAGGGTAAAAAAATGATACATGCTTCTTCCACCAAAAAAATTACATTTATTTGAGAAAACTTTTACACAGGTTAGTTTAAAAGTAATATTCACATTAATCAGTCTGTTTATATTCACTGCTATGTAACTTTAAACCTGAGAACCCTGAAGCTGCAACAGTCCAACTTTTAAAAACAGTTCTTGTTGAGAAAAACAAGCATATCTGCCTCTCAGGCATACCGGGAAGAAATGTTTGAACATTTTGAAGTAAAATGCTTCAATCTGGTGCACACGCAGAATTACTAGAGACTAGATCTAGGGGGTACAACTCTAAACACCCATATGAAAAAAAGATCAGTTTTACATTTAATAATTAAATAACAAATAGCCTACATGTAATGCATTTTATTTTTGTTGTTCATTCATATCTTATTTTACTAATTTTATTTATGCATATCTTTTTATCTCTCCAGTTAAAAACGATATGTCTGGTTTAACTGTCCTATAGTATACATTGGAATGATTTTCAAACCTGTTTTATATCCCAATAATTATAAGTGAGAGGCCTGGAAATATGTGTTTACATAAATTGTTATCAAAACGTTTGAGAACCCACTGAGATAACTTAGACTAAAGTGAACTATCTAAACACTCGGAGTACTTACCCTCACTGAGCTGTAGTTATCAGCCTCTCAGTCAGACTGGAGAGGACTCTCCCTCCACATCATTGAAGAAACATCTTCTTCTTCCGTAGAGCAGCTAGCACCAGATGCTAATAACAACAGCGCCGGTTCCAGTGCACCCTCCCTTTCTCCCTCGCTCACAGCGCACTTTGGCTGTGAGCTGCGGTTGCCAGATAAGCCAACATCCCCCATTTTCATCACTTGCAGCGCCCATCGTACAGGGGCAAATGAAAAAGTGTAACCGGGGTGAAAAGGGTGTTACATTTACTTAATTATGAATGTTGTTACATCAAGGTCGAAAATTAGGATGAGCCCCAACGGTCAAAACATTTATTTTTCTCCCAGAGCTGTCACGCAGCGCCTCCACAGATCTGGCGCCCTAGGCGAACATTTATATGCCAGTGCGACGGGCCGGCCCTGGTCTCAGGTTACACTGTAGGAAATGTAGATACAAACGCTACATTTCCCCGCCCCGCCGCAGTCATGCAGCAGGCTAACGGAGAGCTGCGAGAAACAGTTCCTCAGGAATCGAAAAGCGGAACCGAACTTCACATTTCTAAATGATACCGTTGGAATCGAAATGTTGGAATCGGTTCCGAACCGGAACCGGTTCTCGGTACCCAACCCTAGTCGTGTGTGCAGCCTCGCAGTTGTTGGATGAACGGTCCACTTCCTGCCTGCGCTGCGCCGTGTCAAAAATAGGATTCATCCTATATTTTCGAAATTCCTTCTGGGACGCTTCGAGCCGCGGCGCAGCGGGTCTGGTGGAATAGCACCCATTGACTAGAGTGGCCGCGATCGCTAAAAACGCCGCAGCGCAGCGCAGACGCTCCTGGTGGGATTAGGGGGTTAGAGCTAAGAGAATTGAAGGGGGATTTCCCCATACACACACATGGTAAAAAAAAAAGGTGTGTGAACCTACTGTATCTCTCGCTCTGACATCTGGAAACGGAAAAGCAGGTTTATTGCTTATGGATTATCAGAAATCTTTTCAAAGGGACACAGACACATTGGATTAACCTATGGATCCTGTGTCCTGGATCGCGAGCCCTGGATCGCGAGTCGTGGCTGTGGTCCTGGATCATCGGTCCTGGATGGATATCCTCGTGGATTCATTATACACACATGCATTTCCAAACATTTGGACTACCTATGTTGCAAATGTATTATCTTTTCAATTTACACACGGCATCTATTGCACGTCTGTCCGTCCTGGGAGAGGGATCCCTCCTCTGTTGCTCTCCCTGAGGTTTCTCCCATTTTTCCCTTTAAACTGGGTTTTCTTCGGAAGTTTTTCCTTGTACGATGTGAGGGTCTAAGGACAGAGGGTGTCGTATTGTCATATTGATATTCTGTACACACTGTGAAGACCACTGAGACAAATGTAACATTTGTGATATTGGGCTATATAAATAAACATTGATTGATTGATTGACTTCAGCAGCGTTTTTATCATTTAATGCCATTGAAGACCACTTTTGACCAGACAACGACCAAGGTAGGCCATGCTGCCGGTTTTAGCTACCTGGCGTCACATGTTTTGGATGTCTGTTCTTGTTAATAAGCTTTGCGAGTTCTTTTCATGGAGTGATGATGTATGTACCGCATCGATTCTGTGTCATCTCACGATGCAAATCGATGGGGTTGGGCCAGCGCCATATAGAGAGAATATATATATATATATATCTATCTATATGGCGGCTGGGTCGGGGCGTGCAGCTACAATAAGTAATAAGGGTGTTATGAGTGAGTTTCTGTGCAACACCCCCGTTAGCATTTTTTCGCTCATGGCTAATTCATAAGGCTCAGCGCTAGCTTTGTGTTTTTGTTTGAAAAAATAAATAAAAATGATCAGTTAGCTGAGTTTCTTCTTCCCGTTACATGATTAAAAACATTCATAGTTTTATTGAATAAGATGCCCTCAGACGCTGTTTCCTGTAGATGGACGCGTTTTTCCCCGGTATCGGGGGTGCGGTGTAGAAGAGTCTTCTTAAACCGTGCCAGCCCCTACCTCCACATCATTAGGCACACCTGTTTACAACTTACCTTAGTAAAGCTGTCAAAACAACAACATCCCAGGTTTGACATAAGTAAAATAACCCATTAAATACTAACTAAACTCCACAAGGTTGTGCCACTTACATAACTTAACTTGACACACAATCACTGTTACCTTTGTTGAACATGGGCTAGTGTAAAGGAAGATGCCCAACCTTTTTCAATTAGGAAAATATTAAAAGCATTTGCTTTTATGGAAATAGTGACCGTGGGATTTCTAGCAGGTGCTTGATTCTACTTGCTTGAAATCCCTGTGTCGTTGCATTATGAAAGGAAAGTGGAGCACCTGAGAGAGACAATAAACACATGCAAAACCCTCATTATCCATCCAAGTGCTGACAGGCGTTTAAATCATTCAGCCACCGCGCTGCCATTACCTAATTGGTTTTCTCTTTATCTATTGACCACCTGTTTGTTATTCTGGGAGTTGTTCAAGCCTTGGGAAGTCACTCTTCATTTGTGGCTCACCACTCTTACTTCATCAAGGATAAGTACAAAGAGAATTAGTTCAAAAGTGATTTTGGAACTTTCTTGGTTAATGCCATTGTATGTTGTTCGCTGATATCATTAACTAATTGGTTTTCTTCTTCCCTGGCTGCTTCTCTTCTTTCAATACACACAACTACACAGACAAACTAATCCCACATGCCGTAAGAAATCTGTTTCTCTGCCTGCGCTTTGTGATACAATATTTTTCAAATCAGTTGAGTTACTGAGAGAAGAAACAACAAACCCTGAATCACAAGTGAAATTCACACTTGTTTGAATATTTATAACAAACTGCACATTATAATAATTACCCCCTTTAGGATAAAAAACAACAACATTAGCATCTAAATAAATAAGCCAAAGGCAACGAGATGGATTAATTATATCATGAAATATTTCTCAAAGGAGCAGTTTATATTCAGATGTCAGCAACTCTTTGATTCACCCCCCTCCTTCTCTCAGGAAGGAGTTGTTTAAGTGTGAAACAACTGCAGGTATGTGTGTATTTGTTTGTGTGTGTGTTTTTGTTTGTGTGGTGTGGGTGTGTCTGTGTGTGAGAACATGCAGCTGGACAGCCATATACACAAGCACACAAACTCAAAGCTGTGCATGGATCATAATCACATGGATTTCCAAAGACTTGGAAAAGAAAAAAAAGTAATTCTCTATTATTTATGCATATTTATTATTCCGAGGGGAATCAATAGCCTGAAGTATTAAACCTGGTGACTCACAGAAACAGCAGTCAGACCAACTTCGAAGTAATGAGTGTACAGGTTGCTATAGAAAGCACAACAAGTCCTCCAACTCATACGACCAAATATGCCGATTGTTCAGGCCCAATTATTACGACCAAATATGGTCTGTAATACGTTACAGATGGTAGTTTATTCACAAATACCCTCTCTGTAAAAATCCTTGTATGGATAGTTTGGCCATTAAAACGCTTTTGTTATATTTCTAGCGAGAAGTGTAATATTGTACTTTAGAATCCACGTCCAGTCGATATGTAGGATCTATAGTTTGATAGATATTACGAAGATGATTTGAGGTCTGCGGCAGCCCTCAATGTAAGTTACGGGTTGAAAACAGTATTTCCGGTCTCGATTTCATAATAAAACCAATGATCAATGAACATTTAATATTCATTACTAAGGTACAGCCAATCATCACAGCGCACAAAAACTATTTCTTTTCTGGCCGCAGATGGACCAAAAAAAGGGAGCGTTGAAAAAAAAAAAGAGTGAAAACGCTCAGTGAAACGGTAACAGACACGAAACTGGAGGAACAGAAGTCTGCGTTTAAATCGTGTGTGTGTCTGGCGTGCGTGTGTGTAGAGGTGTGTGTGGTTAAAACCAGTGGTGTAGTCTACTTTTTGTAGTGGGTATACTGTAATAATTGTATTCATCCATCCTAGAGCGACGCATCGCGGAGCGACACCTGTCTCGAAGCAACACCTCATGAACACCATCACACTCACTAATGCATAACTAGTCTTGAGACTGGTTATGTGTTATCTACATGTCAATGTATTATAAGCATTTGTATGTGACTTTTAACTGCCAGTGACATTAACAATAAAAAAATAAAAGAATGAACAATGATGGAAAAAGCCCACTTATCTTCTAGGGTTGAACAATTAATCAACATTTTTATCAAAATCTCAATATGGCCTACTGCAATTTTCAAGTAATATACAATAAATATGGTCATGCTACACATGTCCTGGCCCACACATCATATTCTACACTTAAAAAAACATTTGCTATGTGTTTTACAATTTTTGTGGAACTGTACCTTGAGTGCAGACTAGTGCCCATTTTGGCACAATTGTGTTCCTGAAGCTCAATGAGACTATCATGGTCAGTAAAAGGTTGGTTCATCTTCGCAAGATAGTATGCTGTTCTGAATACAGAATCTGTCTCTGCAAACACAGTCTCTGACACAGCTCTCACCAAATGTCCAACTAAATCCTGTCCACCCTTCTCCGTGAGCTCCTGGGCTATTATGTGTGCTCTGGAGTCTGGACGTCTCATGTCGTCTAATCTATTTACCTAACTTTCTGTCCCTCCACTCGAACCAAGGATGCCTGTTCTTAAATTCCATAGCCTGACTTTCAGTCCACAAGGCTGGCCAGGAGCTCTCACCTGTGTCCGAAACAAGGAGATAATATAAACATTGTGTTCTGACCACACACACACACACACACACACCACACACACACACACACACACACACACACAACACACACACACCACACACACACACACACACACACCACACACACACACACACACACACACACACACACACAACACACACCACACACACACACACACACACACACCACACACACACACACACACACACACACACCACACACACACACAAACAATCACACACACACACACACACACACAACACACACACACACACACACACACACACACAGTATCCCCCTCCCTGATCAAGTTAGCTAGCAAGTTAGCAAGTTAGCTACAGTTACGTTAATGATATCACCTTTAGGACAGCCACCTGACATGGCTCTTCTTCTATAGTGGTAATAGGGGAAAACATTGAAATATTGTCGTCTGTTTTCGTTTCATGTTTGCTTCCTGTTTAGCGCTCCGCGAACTTGAATGGTGGACGGATCAAATTCTGATAACGTTAGAGAAACTTGGGGTTTGTCAGAGCCGTGTGTTGCTGTTGCTTAGCAACAGGCCACAGGCCACATGCGACGGAAGCTCCAGACGTCCAAAAGTATTAACGAAGAGGCGAAAGCGTGAAAGCGCAGTCACAAAATGAAGTTGTTACGTATCATCGCTCATTTTTAAGAGGGGTATACGGAAATCACTGGCATTTTCTAGTGGGTATACGGCGTATACCCGCGTATAGACTACACCACTGGTTAAAACACATCAGCCTGCGGTCCGCTCTAAACAGTACGTCCACACGAGCAGCTTCAGAATAATCTTCCACCGCCTTCCAACGCTTCTCTGCCCATTGACTTTGAATGGGGATGAACGTCACTTTGCCTTGCTTTTCGCCGAACTGCATTGTGGGGGGAGCGAAGCGAAGATTTCCTAGGATGTCCAGGAATTTCCAGGATTCCAAAGTTGAGCAATGTTCCAACTTTTGAAGCTGAGCTGGAAGCGCCAGCCAATCAAACACGTTTATGCAAATCTGACAGTAGAAGCGCTCGCCAATCAAACCGCGTGTAAGCAGGGAGAACCAGACCGCAGTTCATTTCCTCATATTCCAAACGAGAAATTACGGTAGCAAATCACCCGGTTTCTTTACGACCAGAACTATTAACGGGATACAAACCGGAGGAACCAGGCATGGAGGGAGGTGGCAGAGACAGTGGGTGAAACTGGTAGGTTTTCGCCTGTTTGGGGAGTTTATATATATATTGCTCGCAATAAAATCCCCCGGGGTTTTTTGCTTGTAATGTCGGGGGCGGGAGATTCATGTGATTGGTTGTTGGTCGCATTGCTCGCAAAAAATCCCCAAGCTGTCAGACACGCCCAGCTCCAAGATTTTCAAGATTTTTGAAAAGCTGCTGTGTGGACGTACCGTAACCTTTCTGATTCTGAAGATAAACACAGTGAAGGCACCGCGCGCTCCTCTTCTTAGAGGTTGAGTTAACCCTCCCGCTGCCTCCTGGTGCTGCAGAGATTTCATGAAGTGAAGGAGGTTTTCCTTCTATAAAACAGCTGTGGGCAGCAGATACTGTGAGTGTCACAGACATGAATACATAGATCAAGGCAGACTGGTGCACACACTCTCCTGTTTTACCAATCCGGTGGTTAAACAAATATAGCTCTAAATCCCTGGCCGAAATGTCCTTAAAATGAAGTCCGAGTTCGACATTTTAAGGCAAGGCAAGGCAAGTTTATTTATATAGCACCTTTCAACACAAGGCAATTCAAAGTGCTTTACAAAAAAGGAAAGACATTAAGAAAATGGCATTTAAAATCAGTCATTAAAAAGAAAAGATAATAAAATAAACATTAAAAGAAAAAATACATGGATAAAAGTTACAGTGCAGTTTAAGATCAATCAATCAATCAATCAATGTTTATTTATATAGCCCAATATCACAAATGTTACATTTGTCTCAGTGGTCTTCACAGTGTGTACAGAATATCAGTATGACAATACGACACCCTCTGTCCTTAGACCCTCACATCGCACAAGGAAAAACTTCCAAAGAAAACCCAGTTTAAAGGGAAAAATGGGAGAAACCTCAGGGAGAGCAACAGAGGAGGGATCCCTCTCCCAGGACGGACAGACGTGCAATAGATGCCGTGTGTAAATTGAAAAGATAATACATTTGCAACATAGGTAGTCCAAATGTTTGGAAATGCATGTGTGTATAATAGGAAGATGAATCCACGAGGATATCCATCCAGGACCTATGATCCAGGACCACAGCCACGACTCAAGATCCAGCGCTCGCGATCCAGGAAACAGGACCGCAGGATCATCCATGACTCCGGATCCCAGCGTATATAGACACCAAAAAGAAAGACATTTGGGGAAGCTGGGTTAATCGGAACATGAGTGTACACGGGTATAGACAGAGAGAAGGAAGAAGTAAGATGTCCCCCGACAAACTAAGCCTATATCAGCAAAACTAGGGGCTGAATCTAATCAGCCCTAACTATAAGCTTTATCAAAAAGGAAGGTCTTAGGCGCACTCTTAAAAACGGATAGGGTGTCTGCCGCCCGAACACAAACTGGAAGCTGATTCCACAAATGTGGAGCTTGATAAGAAAAGGCTCTGGCTCCCATTGTACTTTTAAAGATTCTAGGAACAACCAACAACCCTGCATTCTTGGAACGCAATGCCCTAGTAGGACAGTAGGGTATAATGAGTTCTTTAAGGTAAGATGGCGCCTGCCCATTAAGGGCTTTGTAGGCGAGAAGAAGAATTTTAAATTCTATCCTGTGTTCTATAGGGAGCCAGTGTAAGGCAGCCAGAATAGGAGTAATGTGGTCCCTTTTCCTAACTCTGGTTAGTACACGAGCCGCAGCATTTTGAATCAGCTGAAGCGACTTGATTGACTTCTTAGTACTCCCTGATAATAGAGAGTTACAATAATCCAGCCTAGAAGTAACAAATGCATGGACTAGTTTCTCTGCATCGTTTTGAGGCAAGATATGCCTGATTTTTGCAATGTTACGTAGATGGAAGTAGGCGGTCCTTGAAATTGATTTTATGTGGGCGTTAAAGGATAAATCCTGATCAAATATAACACCAAGATTCCTTACAGTCTCACTGGAGGCCAAATTAATGCCATCCATAGTTAGTATGTCTTTAGATAATTTGTTTCGTAGATTCTTCGGGCCAAGTACAATAACTTCAGTTTTGGTCGTGTTTAACATCAAAAAGTTTAAGGTCATCCACGTTTTTAAGTCCTTAAGGCAGTCTTGAATTTTATTTAGATGATTAATTTCATCAGGCTTGATTGATAAATATAGTTGAGTATCATCCGCATAACAATGAAAGTTTACAGAATGATTCCTTATAATATTGCCTAACGGAAGCATATATAATGTGAACAAAATAGGTCCGAGCACTGAGCCCTGTGGCACTCCATGGCTAACTTTGGTTTGCGTGGAAGATTCATCGTTAACACGTACAAACTGAGAGCGTTCAGATAGATAGGACCTAAACCAGCCTAAAGCAGTTCCCTGTATGCCAACTAAGTGCTCTAGTCTTTGCAATAGGATATCATGGTCGATAGTATCAAATGCAGCACTAAGATCGAGCAAAACAAGAATAGAGACAAGTCCCTTGTCTGAGGCTATTAGAATATCATTTGTGACTTTAACCAGAGCTGTCTCTGTGCTATGATGTGTTCTAAAACCAGACTGAAAATCTTCAAATAAATCATTGTTTTTTAAGTAATCACACAACTGTTTTGCGACCGCTTTCTCAAGAATTTTTGAGAGGAACGGAAGATTAGAAATAGGTCTATAGTTGGCTAAAACCTCTGGATCGAGGTTGTGCTTTTTAAGAAGCGGTTGTATCACTGCTACTTTGAATGATTGTGGAACATAGCCTGATAATAAAGACATATTCATAATATTTAATAAAGAAGTGCTAATTAATGGAAAAACTTCCTTCAACAGCTTAGTTGGAATTGGGTCTAACATGCACGTGGATGGTTTAGAAGAGAGAATCATTGAATGTAATTGTTCAAGGTTAATGGCTGAAAAGCATTCTAGTTTACTATCTAGTGTAATATTAGAACTTACGATTCCGGGAGCTGTTGATAACACTATACTGGTCAAAGGCAAGAGGTCATTAATTTTGTTTCTAAGAGTAACAATTTTATCGTTAAAAAAGCACATAAAATCATTACTACTGAGTGCTATGGGAATAGAAGGCTCAATCGAGCTGTGGCTCTCTGTCAGCCTGGCAACAGTGCTGAAAAGAAATCTTGCATTATTCTTATTCTCATCTATTAATGAAGAGTAGTAGGCTGCTCTCGCTTTACGCAGTGCTTTCTTATATTCATTGAGAGTAATATGCCAAATTAAACGAGATTCTTCAAGTTTAGTGGAACGCCATATCCTTTCAAGTTGTCTAGACTTTTGCTTTATTTTGCGGGTTTCGGCATTATGCCATGGAGCTAATCTATGTTGTTTTATTTTCTTCTTTTTCAAAGGAGCAACAGAGTCTAATTTTATTCGCAGCGCATCTATAGCACTATCAACAACATGATCAATTTGGGGTGGTGTACATTTTGTATAAGTTTCCTCCCCTACATGCAGACATGCTATCGAGTTAAGTATTGGTTGAATCTCTTCCTTAAATGTGGCTATAGCACTAACAGATAGGTTTCTGCTGCAAGAGCTTTTGACTAATGCTTTGTAGTCTCGTAATAGTACTTCAAAAGTTACTAAGAAATGGTCGGATAAAGCAGGATTATGCGGTTCGACTAATAGTTGCTCAATTTCAATACCATAAGTCAGAACAAGGTCGAGAGTGTGATTATAACAGTGGGTTGGTTTATTTACACTCTGACAGAAACCAACAGAATCTAATATAGAGTTAAATGCAACAGTAAGGCTATTTTTATCATCGTCAACATGAATATTAAAGATGTGAATAGTTCAATTAAAAGCAGCGACAAAAAGAAAAGTCTTCAGCCTGGATTTAAAAGTAGTCAGAGTTGCAGCGGACCTGCAGGTTTCTGGGAGTTTGTTCCAGATATTTGGAGCATAATAACTGAACGCTCTCCATGTTTAGTTCTGACTCTGGGGACAGAAAGCTGACCAGTCCCTGAAGACCTGAGAGATCTGTATGGTTCATAATTTAGCAGGAGGTCAGAAATGTATTTTGGGCCTAAACCAGGGGTGTCAAACTCAATTTCATCGTGGGCCACATTAGCATTATGGTTGCACTCAAAGGGCCGGTTGTAACTATATAAAATACATATATAAAAATACATCATATATATGAAATAATGTATTATATCATATTATTGCCTCTACATTGGATTATTATCGGATAGGGTAATAACTTCATAATTAACTACGTCTGAAAGCAGAAGTGCAGGGCAAATAATTGCAAGTCTCTTCAGTGTGCATGTCACAAAATGAGATGCATTGTGGGACATATAGTTTATGGGCAACATGCTTCTGTAAAATAAGATGGAGCTTTATTAATCCCCGTGGGCAGGCCCACCTTAACCTGCCATCAGGCCCTGGGGCTGATGGCAGCCTATTTAGGCCCCCCTATTTAAACAACAAATGAAAGTCATGTATAGCCTCGGCAGGCTCTGTGATCGCACTTCTCCACTCTGCTCTACGCGCGTCTGGTCCTCTCCTCCAGATGAGTGACGTATCGGGCCTCCCTCGTGTATTTGTCCGGTTGCCGTTGGCTCCCCTCCACGTAGCAAGTCCTCGTCGTCCTCTCCATCTCCTCCAACAGATAATGTCGCTCCTGTCTGTTTTTCCTCTCCCGCTACTCCATCGCTATCGGAACCAGACGGCCTACTTGGCTCCGAGGCCCCGCGGCCGGCACCGCTACTGCTCGGTACAGAACTCATCTGTCCTTCCTCCTCATCCTGGCCTACAGGTTTAAAATAACCTGTAAGCTTCGGCATTTTTTGTAATAGCTGCTCGTCTCGAAACTCCTTTTCCCTCAACAATTTCCTTTCCCGAGCGCCACTCTCAAACTTTTTCTTCTCAAACTCTTTCTCCTAAACAACCTTCTTCTGTCACTCAATCACTCGCAATTTGAATAAGTCACATGTGAAACATATTCTCATTCTGATTGGCTGTTAAGTGGTGCCCACTGACTGTTACGGAGTCATCATTTTTGAGAAAAATCTCTGGAATCCATCGATCTGATTGATTAGCGGAGCAAATGATCAAAATACTACGGAGGGAAGATATTTTCGTTTGGATTACTGGTCTGGGGGAAGCGAGTGTGTGTTTGTGTATTATTGCGTTTGTTTCCCGGGGAAAACACTCACGAGAAACACAGGCTGTTGTTATGCCTGCTGTGACGTCAAGTTACTCCGTTCTCCGCTTGTAATTATGCCGTTACAAGCTTCAACGTTGTATTTATCATCTGAATTTGCAGAAACAATTTTAATATTCTGAAAGCCAAGACTTTGTTTATTTGAAACCAGATGAAAACAAACTGTAACGGACCCTGCCGTGTTATCTATGATTACTATACGTCTTACATTCATAATGTCAGCCGGAGGGAGGAGGAATGAGTGGCGATTGAGTGCTGTCATCTTCCCTTTACAAGCTTCAAAAATGTATTTATCGTGTGATTTTGGAAATAAAAGTTTCATATTCTGAAAGCCAAGACTTTGTTTATTTAAATGTTTTTTAAAAACATCCGAAATAAAAAACTTTTTTTTTTTAATTAACTTTTTTTTAAAAACTTTTTTATTGGCTCATGATAGGCCCCTGATCTCCGTAGGCCCCACGAGTCACGTGTAAGTGACTCGTGTTAGGTCTTCCTTATTGAACTTGCGCTAAAGCTTTCATTTCAAACCGGTGAGACGTGATGTAAGGAATACATATTTATTGTTTACACGTCATATGAATGAAATGATTGCCATGATAATACAAAAGGAGAATGGAATGGTGTTTGGCGATTAGGCCCCGGTTTGCAGGATAATCATTCAGGAGGGAAAGAACCGCTCCGATGAAATCCCCAAAACCAGTGAAGTATGAAATACTGAGATGAACTGAGTTTCTTACCTTGTAGGGTGACTGTGGTGATCTGGGGATGAAATAATAGATTAACATATGTATGCGGCAGTGGGCCGGAATCACTGCCGGAGCTTACGGGTCATGCTGAGACTCTGAGAATCAGTGCCGGTCTTATCTGAAAACGACCTGAGGGTCGCCTGCCTGGCTATCAGGGCTTGACTACGCCGCCCGTAGGTTGAACGTCCTGCCGGAGCTGGGATCTTGTTTTGTAACTGACACCGAAGTGTACGGTGGCCCAACGTCCACGACACCGAAGTGTACGGTGGCCCGAAGCCACAACACCGAAGTGTACGGTGGCCCGAAGCCACGACACCGAAGTGTACGGTGGCCCGAGTCCACGAGACCGAAGTCTGCTGGAACCAGCAGTCCACGAGACCGAAGTCTACGGGGACCCCCAGTCCACACCTGACGTCGCAGGGTATACATTTTACACAAACACATTTGAGCAAGGGCCTGGGATTTAGATACATGTGTAGACGTGTTATGAACCACCACCAGTTATATGCATAGATACCATAGTTAGGGTCTGAAAGATCTTTGGGAAGCCAGTACGGCGCTGATGTCCGGGCGAATGTAGGTTGTGAAGGCGGAGGAGGACCACCGTCCTAGTTGTTGTAGGGATGTGGTAGAGAGACCTTGATTAGCAGCAGAAGGAATGTCCTGGGTATGATATAGGTGAGAGGCCGGATTTAATGAGAACTTGCTTGAGGTAGAAATTGACAGGGGCCATGGCCCTGCGAACCACTCTCCTTGGAAGAAACCCCCAAAACCCACGGATGGGGCGGCATCCGTGAAGAACCTCATTGAGTCAGAGGAACGCACAAGGTCATCGTAAAAGAAAGTAACTCCGTTCCAGTGGGCGAGCAAGAGGGACCAGAAACGTAGGTCTGAGCGGCAGCCTTCGTCTAAGAAAACGCAGTCATGGAGGTTGTCGACCGCTGATGCTGCGTCCAGGAGGCGGGACGAGCGCCCCTGGGGGATGACATGCATGGCGAAGTTGAGGTGTCCGAGAAGGGAGAGCAACTGTTGTTTTGTGATAACTTGTTGCTCGCAGTATGACTTGGTGATGTCCCGGATGCGCTGCAATTTGTCGGAGGGGAGAGACGCCTTCATGTCTATGGAGTCGAGGATGATGCCTAAGAACTCTAAGCGTGTGTCGGGACCTAACGTTTTCTCTTTGGAGAGAGGGACACCTAACTCCTGGAAGCAGTGTTTCAGCTTGGCCAGTGAGATCCCTGAGCTGTCCTGTGGTGGGTCTATGGGGAGGAGTCGTCCGGTAGGTGAAGGACGGAGGGGATTCTGACCATGTTCAGCAGGATCCAGCAGAGCGCTTCCGAGAAGGAATTGAAGATGCAGGGGCTGCTTCTGCACCCGGAGGTCAGGCGAACGGCGAAAATAGAGTTTGGACTCCCACTTAATACCGAACAAATTCCACTGAGATGGATGAATGGGGATGATTTTGAAGGCATCGGTAATGTCCGCTTTGGAGAGCCGAGCTCCGTGCCCTGTGAACTTGATCATCTTTATTGCATTATCCACTGAGGCATGGTGAAGGGAGAACTGATCTGGAGGGATGATGCTATTGACGCTGCAGAATGGGCCGGAGCGGGGAGCGGACAGATCGAAAATCAGCCTTTTATTTACGTGTGGCTATTCCAATGGGATTTGAATGGAACACTGAGAAGGTGGAGGAGCTAAAAGGGCCGATTATATATCCTTTGAGAAGTTATTTGTCGATGAGCTGGGAAACTATGTTGGGTTCTTTAGCGGCTGACTGTAAGTTTCTTGCTATGAAAGTCACTGTGGCAGATGGGAGGACCCCTACCCTGAAGCCTTGGGAGAGCCCTGACAGGAGATAGTCAACAAACACGGAATCTGGGTGAGTAGAGAGCGCAGCTGCTAGCTGAGGGATGTTAATGGGAGTGGAGGGGTGATATTCCAAAATGTTTTTGTTTTTTTTCTCCACGAGGTTTCTGGCGCAGAGCTACTGTGACGGCCCGTCCACACGGTGGCGTGCGTTAAAGCTTCCAACGCTTCTGCCCATTCACTTTGAATGGGGTGACGTCACTTTTAGCAGAACTGTATTTTGGGAAGCGACGTGGAGCGTTGCTGGCATTGCTCGCTTCAAAAGTTGAGCAATGTTCAACTTTTGGCGCCTCGGCAGAAGCGTCAGCCAATGAAATCCCGTTTATGCAAATCCGCCAGTACAAGCGCTAGCCAGTCAAACTGTGTGTATGCTGGGAGAGACTACGCAGGTCATTTCCTCATATTCCAAAAAAATTGAGGGAAAATTCATTATGGCGGAAGTGAATCACTCGGTGCTGAATGATCAGTCTCTGTTCATCTACCGCAGGGGTGGCCAACCAGTCAGAGGTTAAGAGCCACATTGTTTATATGTTACTGCAAAGAGCCACATCAAACACACAGTCACTGATACCGCTTGTTTCAGTATTTTGTTTTATGGAGACAAGATTTCAACCACGTCACTGATGCATTTTTGTGGCATTGGGATATATATTTTTTAAATCCTCTGGAGCGGAGAGAGGAGATTATTGTTATTGATTAATGCATCAGTGTTTCTTAGGGTCAAAAACACTAAACTCACAACTTAAAATGAAAGCGTTTAGTTTATTTAATAAAAGAGCACATGTTCAATGTGAAAAGTGACAGTATTTATAGATTATTTGCAATTTGGTGCTATATATATATTAAAAAAAAAAATTATATATATTTTTTAAACACCTTGAATTTCAGGGGGGGCGCGGGGTTCCGTTGGCGGAGCACAGCGCCCCTCCAAGACAATGGTAGGGGAAACACTGGATAGTGTTTAATCAACGATAGGTTTTCCCCCCCTCAAAGGTGATTGGTTCACTGCATCGCAGGTATTATTGTGATTGGCTCTTGGGCAACATCAAAATTAGACGTGCTGTCATCCTCTCATACTGACACCTAACACCACACATACACACGTAGGGAGAGCCGGGACGAAAGTAACATGGGACGAAAGTAACATGGGACGAAAGTAACGGAGCGATTTTATCCGAGCCCAAACAACTTTGACCGGCCAAATTACGTCAGAATTATCAGCATTCAATACTTAACAGACCTACTAAATATCAGGTTTAACTGTCAGGAGTAGCTAGTGTTGTCACCAGGAGCGTCGCCTGGACCTGGAAACATTCAGGGCTTAGCCCACAGTGGCGGCGCTACAGTCAAATGTTCTACTGCAAGACTCCCCACACGCACATACACAATTGCGCCATCTGGTGTCACAAACGTGTGCCTACATTAGCTTTGTTACGGCAATGGATTGTGGGAGATTCTCATAGCAGGTGAGGATCTCTTGAGGGTAAGGTGCCTGCCTGTATTATCTCGGTGGACAAAATGTATGTATTTTATAAGGACAATAATGTACTGTTGTGTTTGTTTAGTTTAATGTTAATTGTTTAATGCTCACAGTCACAGCAACATGTTTTTTGTGTGATTGGCTATTTGTTTTATAAGATTTATCAACGTGATCATCAATAGCTAATCTGAGCACCAGAACCCAGCTCACGTGTCCTTTTATGCTGTCCATTGAAATGCAGCTATGTGAGTTTTGTACACCAGTTTATTTATGTTTAATGTTTCACATTGCTCCACATGATGCCTCGACTACAAAGTCTTCCATGTTTCTACGCTTCTTCCTCTGTGTCAGTTTCGGGAATATCAAGATCATTGCACAGGGCCTTGGTCTTGTCATAGACCTCATGTGCTTTCTCGTTACTTCGGTAACTTTTCAGTGTGTTCTCAACTGCTGTTTTGTAATCTACTGCCTTCACCAAGTCAAGTGTTTCTTTCTGCAGGTATTTGTGCAGGCCCTGAGTGTTGAGAGAAGTGTCTGGAAGCCCTGAGTGGTTGAGAGCAGTGTCTGGAACATGACAAGCATGTAGATGGTACTGCATTTTCAAAGCTTGCTTTCCAGTCCCTTTGCTAGAGGGGCTTGTTATGGAAATCTAGGGCCCAACACAGCGCTGGAGAGTACAAGTCAAATGAACAATACAAATAAATGGTGAATCAAGCAAAGCTGTCTTTTGGTTATTTATTTGAAGCTTCAAATACACGATACAATAATATAAATATGTCACAAGTCGCACAGAGTATAACATAGTCTGCGCGAGAGTGCGCAGAACAATGGAAAAGCAAAGGTTATATAGAAAAGGAGTGGGAAAGAGAACAATCTGGGTTCACACAGTCAGATTGTTGATGAGACACCCAGTGGCCTTGAGTAGATAGCATAACGGTTCTCAGAGCAGCTGTGGCCTTGCAGAGACTGGGAAACTCATAAGAGAATATAATAATAATAATAATAATGGTAAAAGCACAACAAGAGGAAATAAGAAGCATTTGGTTTAAACATATGAAAGACATAATAAGGATAATAATAAGGATGATAATAATAAAAATTCCCACTACATTCCCCCCTTTTGATCATACTTGATCAATAGAAAAAAAAAAAAATGATAGGATAGACTGATATAACACATCAATGAATACACTCCATCGCTGGTTTAAGTAAACACATCACAAATATATCATAGAAAACTGGCTGTTTTTGTGGAGGACAGACTCCAATATAATGTAAGCATAAGAGAGGAGATACACACATGATTATATTGATGAATCGGAATCAGACTCTTCTGATTCTAGCTGATCTATCTCATTGTGGCGCAAAGGATTGTCTTGTAATGGAATAGTAGTATACTGAACGAAAGCTGAGGACACCATGCTGGAAACGCACTTCTTCAGTATTGGGATAATCAAACAGGTTGTTAAGATGCAGCACGGTGTCAGTGATGTTCTTGGTGGCGTCGGGAATGTAAGTGCAACAGGAGTCACCGATCACATGACACAGGCCACCCTTTGAGGCGAACAAAAGGTCAAGAGCGAATTGGTGCTGCATGAGCATGTTCCTAGAGGCTATTATGAATGGGGTCAAAGCCTGGAAGCCTTGCGTCCTCTCCTAAGTGAGGTTCTCTAGCCGGACGTGTAAGGTATCTATTTTATGGGCATTGTTTACTGTACCCCACCATGGGAACAGGCCACCCATGAATTTAGCTCCAGCGGACGTCATATCTCTTTTTACCTTGTGGTGGTCGGGGTGTTGGAACTCTGGGTAATGATGTGTCGTGTGCATTAAGGACGTGAGTACAGTGACTGCTGGATTCAAATCCACTAGAGTGCATGTCCCTATCCAAAGGGGAGCCAGAACTTGATAGAGCTTGTTGCCGCACAACCAAACGTAATCTTCTGGCGCGCTAAACCCAGCATCACTGGGCCAGGCCAGTTGGAGGGAAATATGTTCAACATCTGGGAATGCTACGTTAGAAAGGATTCTCTCAGGGGCACCGGATATGTGACAATACGAAATTTTGTAAGCACCGTCACCGCATGTGTTCCGTAGGATGCGAGTACAACCAGTAGTAGTGCCTAGGAAAAAATAAGGTGGTGTAAAAGACGTTTTGTGGTAACCTCTCTGGATGCAGAGGTTGTGTTTCATCCCTCTCAAATGACTGGGGTGCACATGGCTGACGGGTTGGTACTTTGCGTATGTGGTGTCAAGCGTGGATGCACGCAAAGAGGAGTCAGACCGATTGCTGCATGGTGGGGGAAGCTGCCTAGCATAACGCCACTCGGTTACGCTGTCTTCACCCTTGATGGGCCTTGTCAGAGCCATAAACGCACAGAGGTGTTCAACCTGGGTCAGAGAGCGCGGACGAACTGGCACGGACATTGATGAGTCCTGGGGGAAAAGGGTCCATGCATAACATGACCCATTTTGTCCTGCGGCCTGCAACAATGATCTCAGAGTGTGCCACCAGACGTTACCGGTGATCCCATTACTGGTCTGACCCACATCAATGTTGCTATGGTCGCCTATGTATAGATTAAATGTAGATGTACCTATGGATGTCAACAGTGGCGTCAAAGGTTGCTTACGCTTTTCCGGGTCTGAGTTTTGGGCGCGATGTCTATGTAAAATGTGCCACACGGGTCGGCGCCGGATACATACATACAGACAACAAAATAAAATAAATGTGGTTCGCCCTGCTTTCCCCATGTACCTCTTAGATACCTCGATTTTGGCTGACATGCTGTGTGCTGAAAAGGATACATAAAATATAGGACTAGTCCTAACACAACTATCATGGCAAGTATGCAGAGGAACCATTCTATGAGTGTCCAGGCTCTCCAGTAGCATTCACATTGCTCACGGTTGCGTTGTCGTCTCTCCAGGCGAGCCCTCATCACGAGGGGGAAATGTTCCATGGAGTGTGTGAGTGTATTCTCTCGGTCGATTTCGTGACACGGACCGTCAGACTTCGCACACTGATAACACAAACGAGGAACCAGAGAGCATATGGAACCGCTCAGCTGGCACTCGCTCGTGACACCTTGTGTGTAGTGTGTTTTGGTGTATGTAGTGCAAGTGTGGTGCTGGTGGTGACTAGGACACGTCACTTGCTGTCATCTCTGTTGGTGACTCGGACACGTCACTTGTTGTCATCTGTTGGTGACTTGGACATGTCACTTGTTGTCATCTGTTGGTGACTTGGACATGTCACTTGTTGTCATCTGTTGGTGACTCGGACACATCACTTGTTGTCATCTGTTGGTGACTTGGACATGTCACTTGTTGTCATCTGTTGGTGACTTGGACATGTCACTTGTTGTCATCTGTTGGTGACTTGGACATGTCACTTGTTGTCATCTGTTGGTGACTTGGACATGTCACTTGTTGTCATCTGTTTCTATCGTTTCTCCTTTCCTGTGACTACGACCTTGCAGTGGCTGGCGTGGACCCATGTAGCTCTCTCGGCGACCTTGACCGCTGTCTGGGTGACGAGAAGCACCTGGTAGGGACCTGCCAACGATTGGATTTCCAGCTCTTTCTCCGGAAATCCTTGACCAGCACGAAGTCGCCGGGTTGAAGGCGGTGAAGCGGACCAGTGGCAGTCGCTAAAGTGGATGATAGGTTAACACAATATGACAACATAGCATCCTCACACACAGTTGTGGAGGGAAGAGGACATCCTGGAGCCTTGAGTCCAATCTGGATTAGCATAGGATTTCAAATGGGCTGAGTTGACTCCGTGTTCTTTTCCGCATCCTCCTGTACATCAGCACAATGGGCAGAGCTTGTGTCCATGACAGACCTGTGTCTGCACAGCATTTTGCTAGTTTGTAATTTTCACAGTGCTTTTGAGCTGTTACTGTGAACCCCCTTGTGAACCACTCCTGATTTATAGACTCTAACATCCCCCCTTTTGACACATGATCCCACCCATGTGTCAACTTAGCGAAATGAGGGAAAAAAATGTCTGGGAAGACATGGATTGGAATTTGGGCCAACCCAAAAAACAGCCCCAGCAGCCTTCCATTGAGCTTTCTCAACTGGCGTAGCTAGCTGCTGCATGGAAGTTAGTGATGACATTTTGTCAGTAAAGGAGGAGACAGGGATTTTAACAAATGAGTGTGCGTGAGGTGCGAGAGGAATCAGGGCAGCTGCCTTTGCGGCTGAGTCAGCAGACGCATTTCCTAGGGAAACTGGGTCTGTACTGCTTGCGTGTGCGGCACATTTACAGACTGCAACCTCAGATGGGAGCAGAATGGCGTTTAGTAAGCCTGCAACCAGCACATGGTTAAGTACTGGTTTGCCATCAGATTTAAGAAATTGTCTACACTTCCAAATAGCCCCAAAATTGTGTACTACCCCGAAAGCATGAGTCAGTGTAAATAGTCACGGTTTTGCCTTCTGCAAACGTGCAGGCTTCAGTTAGTGCGATGAGCTCTGCTGCCTGTGCTGAGAGGTGACATGGAAGCGGTCCAGAACGGAGTACAGCAGAATCTGAAACAACAGGAAAAAAAAAACAACAAAAAAACAACAAAAAAAAACAAACAAATAAATTAGTACCCCCTTGGTCGCGAGAGGCAGACCCATCAACATACAAAATGAGGTCAGCGTTGGTCAGAGGAACGTCTTTTAAGTCCAAACAATAAAAACCTGTCTGTCTTTAAGTCCGGTCTAGGTGTGCACACAATGGAAATTACGTCAACCGTCTTCAGGCAATATTCAAACTAAATGAAGTCTCTCCTTTTGAAACATCATGTGTTGAAATAAACACCTGCAGTTCAAAAAATAAAAATAAAATAAAAAATGAATTGCCTAATATTTTTGTTGTGGAATCAATTAATTTCTTTCTTTAAAGGCAAAAACATGAAAAAGCTAAGAGAAAAACCCTATTGAATACAATATTATTTGGAGCAACTTAATTTATAAATAGTTGTCAACTTAAAAACATGTGTTCATGTTCAACATGTGGTAATTAAGTACATACAATTTAAGATTAGATTTAAATCATACGGTAAAACAAGTTGGAACTTTTGGAGTAATCAACTTAAAAACGTGTGTTTATGCTACCAATTATTAAGTGAGTGGTAATTGAAAACATCTCTGATTGTAGAGGAAAAGCCTTCTCCCCTAACCCAAATAACTTTGTTGCTTTAACAACATTTCAATAGAAGTTGTCTTAACTCAATAACCATCGATGCAACCTATTGCCTTGATTTTCTTTGTTTAGCCAAGGCATTTGTTGTTAGAGTGTACGTAGACTGGGCCTCCCATATAACCTGGCTGAGCCGATATAAAAACCAATCAGCAAATAACTTTTCAATACATTATTGATTACTATTTTTTAGGTCCTTTTAGGTTGGAAGTGAACATAAGTCATAGGTACATGGTGTACTTTTCCTTCACTTCATGTATTAATACCTTTAGTTACTTCACAGATGTGGATGAATGATGTGAAATATAATCAAGTGTTAAATCAGACTTTAGTTCCACCTGGAGTGAATCCACAAGCTACCCTGCAGAATACAAATTCATTCAAACTAGCTGCACCTTCACCAGCTTTGAGAACACTTTCATGATCAATCATTATAAAACATATCACATATATTATTCTGAAATGGACCAATCTGCACAACGACTACTTTTACTGTCTTTACTTTCACTATATTCTGATAATACTTTTCTACTTTTACTTGAAGAACATTTTGAATGCAGGACTGTTACTGTAACACTCTGGTATTTCTACTTTTACTCAAGTACAAGATCTGAGTACTTATTCCTTTACTCAAATACAATATCTGAGTACTTCTAATTTCACTACAATATCTGAGTACTTATTCCACTTCTGGTAGTGTATTAGTCTGAATTGTAGCTACAAAATCACACAGAGCTGCATAAAAATAGAATAATATGTACACGTGTGTACAATGATTTGTAGGTAATTTTGACTACTCAAGACACCTCACTTATACATCTTCAAAGTATTGGCTTTCAGAATATTAAACTTGTTTCGGCAAATTCAGATGATAAATACAACTTTGAAGCTTGTAACGGCATAATTACAAGCAGAGAACGGACTAAGGTAACGTCACAGCAAGCATAACAACAGCCGTGTGTTATGAAGACATACGCAAGAATGACATCATCTGTTGCTTAGTGACTTTTTTAACATTTAGTCTTAACACAAACGTGTGAATGTGTAAGGTTTACCATTATATTCAAATGTGAACAAAAATTGACTGTCTTTGTGTACCGGAACACTGGAAAAAAAACATTTGAGACATCTATGGCAGTAAATATGTTGCAGAGGCTGGAACTTTTGGAGTAATCAGATAAGAATTCCGGACGAGCGTGCATGCACAGCTGCATTTACATCGTAAATCCTGGACAAATCTCCACTCGTCAGGAGGTTTGTCTCTGATCTTTTTGACAGGAAACACTGGAATCGTTACACGGAATAATGACCCCTTGTTTAAGCAGAGAGGTAAACACTGGCCATCAACAGCTTCACGTTTCAATGAGTACGGTACGTGAACGTGGACATTAACCCTACGTCATATCTGTGAGCTGCCCAGAGTGAGTATGGCACATCTGAAAGCGCGGCAGGAAGCTCAGAGATATGAGAATTACCTTATCCTCAACCAACAGCAATGTGCGCAGAACGGCTACGTTCGTGCACATTTTCCTTTGATACACGTCACGTGACATAGAGTACATGACATATTCTGTGTGTGTAGGTGTCTAATCAGTGACTGACTCCCAATCTTTAACGATTGGACCCAAATCCCTCCATCTATCAGTGGGGCCCCCTGGCTAGTGGGATTTGACACAGCTGGTTGTGTCTTGTGTGTGTGTGAGTCTAACAGAGATAGTGCTACCCAGCAAATTCCAATACATTTTTAAATATGAGCTCATCATTCACACATTCTAACAGTAAAACTCTCATCATAGCATTTACACGGATCTTTCAACCACGTTAGTAGTACAATGCAAAATGAGAAGTTTCCACACAGCAGGTGGAAAACCACGTTGACCAGTCAAACGCAACAACTCCTGAAAATCAGGATATGTCAGCAGCCCATTGATACACATTCACCAGTTCTTTATCATCAAATGACACTTTTTGAACCATCGTAGGAGATGGCTGTCGGACTTTAAGACCCTCATTTGTGGAAAAATGAGGTCCAAGCCGAACCGGAGAACCAGATCTCTGCCCAGTAAATGTATTGGGCAGGCAGATGATAAAATAACTGTTTTTTACTGATGTGGGAAATGGATTACTGTCAACACCGTTATCTCCACTCTGAAGTGGTACAGAAACTTCTCCTTTTCATAAACCCAGCACATGAATAAATCTATCACTACATTTGCATTCAGGCAAATCTACCCTTTTTTACCACAGAATGTGTAGCCCCAGAATCAACCAAAAATGTGTGGGACATTTCTTAACGCAAACATTCACTGTCATATTTCAAATATGTACCCTTTTTAATTACAGACATGTCCTCTAATTCTTCTAATTTCTCAATAGCATGTATGATGCGTGTGTGTCACTTCCCTGGTTTGATGCTGCTGGCTGAATTTCCATCTCGCTCGATTGGGCCCCTTCCCTGCTGTCCCCCTCTGCCTCCACTCCAGTGTTCTGTGAGCAGTCCCATAATCCAATGTTCAACACTTCCACACTTGGAAACATCTTTCTTCAAATGAACGTCTTGCTTCTTGTCCTCTGCCTCTGAAAACCTCCTCTGCCTCTCCCTCGGTATTGTGAGCGGCCAGCATTTTGTTTAGCTTGCGCTGTGTCTGTGAGTCCGTTGAGAAAGGCATTACTGAGGTTTGTTTCCCAAACACCTGCTTGGTCTCCTAGGGCATCGGGTTTGTTTATCCCGCTGTTGTCGAGCTTGGAGTTGACGCTGACTGCATGGCTGGGGCTTGTAGTGGAGGTGGTTGAGGTGTTCCAACCAGATTGCCAGGGTTGTACGCCGGAGGAGGGAAGGGATACCCAGTCGAGGAGAGGTCATTCAGGCCTGCAATGGAAGGACACAGAGATGTCTGGGGTTTACATGTCTTTTGGAAATAATGTATTTCTTTTCTTCACATTCATTTTCAACCTTAATATTTTATTTAATCCCCAAGGCCAACTGCCTTTTTTTTACTCCCCAGTATTATAAACACTTTCTATGAGTGTCCAGTTTTTCCAAGTCTTTTACTTTAATTGTACTCTTCTTTTTCATCCCATCTCCATACTCTTGTAATTTATCTCTTAGGTTTTTGATTTTTAATTTACTCAAAGAACCTCCCTTAGGAAATCCGAACATTTCCGTCCATATATTTAATTTAGACAGACTTTCTTCACCATATTTTGCTCGCATGACATCAACTATCGGACCCTCAGGAGGCTGTACATACCCCCTCCCCTGCTTTGCCCCCATAGCAAAGTCTTTTAAAGTGTCACCAAAACACTCCGTGTCACCAAAACACTATTAAAGTGTCACCAAAACACTCCGTGTCACCAAAACACTATTTTTCATCCGTCGATGCTAGATATGCCAAATATCTCTGTTTTCGAGCAGTCCCTCTCCTGATGTCATGGAGTTTTAATTACGTTTAACTTTAAACAATTTAGACTTTGCACATCTCACCGAGTATTGAAAGCCCTTTGAGTTCGTTGGATCTCGTGAAGTCAATCGGTTCCACCCCTCGCGCTGGTCCCCTCGTCCCGTACGTTTTATGTCGGGGTAGAGGAGGATCCAAGATCCCGGAGCTAGCAGCCACCAGCATCCAGAGGTTTCCCCGATCAAACATACAGAGATCCTGCCGACAACGCCATTTGTTATGGAAATCTAGGACCCAACACAGCGCTGGAGAGTACAAGTCAAATGAACAATACAAATAAATGGTGAATCAAGCAAAGCTGTCTTTTGGTTATTTATTTGAAGCTTCAAATACACGATACAATAATATAAATATGTCACAAGTCGCACAGAGTATAACAGTCTGCGCGAGAGTGCGCAGAACAATGGAAAAGCAAAGGTTATATAGAAAAGGAGTGGGAAAGAGAACAATCTGGGTTCACACAGTCAGATTGTTGATGAGACACCCAGTGGCCTTGAGTAGATAGCATAACGGTTCTCAGAGCAGCTGTGGCCTTGCAGAGACTGGGAAACTCATAAGAGAATATAATAGAATAATAATGGTAAAAGCACAACAAGAGGAAATAAGAAGCATTTGGTTTAAACATATGAAAGACATAATAAGGATAATAATAAGGATGATAATAATAAAAATTCCCACTACAGGCTGAAAGGCTCCCTAAAGTCTTGATCAAAGCAGGGAGATTTTTGACATGCCCAGCGAACAAGTTGTTTGTCCCCTACCTCTAGCTGTTTCTGAAATGTTTGCAATCTCTGATGGTGGACAAGAGATGTGGAGAAGAAAGAGTAGAGACACTCCAGGAGATCAACGCAGGTATGTGAGTTTTGTACACCAGTTTGTATAAGTGTAATGTTTCACATTGCTTGTGAAAAATATACTACCACTATACGATCACTGATGTTTTGTTGTTGACTGGACACTTATTTTGTAAAAGAGATAGCATGTGAGGTTCTCTTAAGCAATGCAGCTCACGTGTCCTTTTTATACGCTGTCCATTGAAATGCAGGAAAGTAATCACCAGCTCTGAGTGATCTGTTGCCGAGGGGACACTACACCGGAGTTACATAAGCAGAGATAAAGTGCTATTTTGGGGGGAACTCATCTCCTCTGGGGTCCCCCAGGAAGATTTGTTTTTAAATACTGAAGTTAAAAGCATCAATCTTGTGCACTTTGAGAGCAACATCAAGAGATACGATACATCTCTAAACACCCATATGTCAAAAAGAAATCAAAGAATCAGAATCAGAAACGGGTTTATTATTTAAAAACACTTCATTTTCCAATTAAATCATAAACTATGTCAAATTATTAGAAGTTGTTAGTAATCAGATTAAACAGAAAAAAGGGATGGAAGGAGGAAACAATAATCCCTCATCTCTTGCTGTTTGCGGTTGAAATGATCTCTTTTGCTGGCCAAATGGAAAGCAGTGGTGTCTCACTTGCCTTGTCCCTGTATCTGCAGTCCCTAAATCAGTCATGTTACTCATTGACTCTTGTCTGTTCTGGGGTTCCTGTTCATTGTTGTCTCCATTGTCGTTCTTGTCTGTTGTATCTCCTTCTTGTGTGTCCCTTTCTCCTGTTCTCCATCCTCTACTCCGTTTGGCTCATCTGTGATGACTGTGGGTAAACACAAACAAGTATGCAAGTCAATCAGTTTCCAGCTCTGTCAAATAAATGAATTTCAAGATACACACATTTGTCTTCATTAAAATGAGTGTCACCACACTGTCACAACATGTAATACTAACCAAATGAAAATAGTTACATTTACATTGGAAACCTCTTGTAGATATCACTGTTAGAGTAGTTATCTGCCAATAGGACAGAATCATTCCTATACAAATGCAGTTTGAGTAATTCACTTAATATATTTACTTAAAACTTTAATATAGTAATTTTCACTTAATACTCTAATATAGTCATCTTTCTGCATTCAACACTAAGGAAAGCTGTACAATCTGACATGATAATGAGGAAAAAAGGCCTCCGACAATGCAGATCATTTTTTGATCATATACATTTTAAGATGGGGGTCAAGGCTTAATATTTGGGAGCATAGTGTCCCTTGCTCCTTTCAGGAGCCCCACTGGATTAGCTTTGATCTGAAATATTTGTATAAAAAGCTTGTTGGCTGACTGTCCATCTCATAATGTTCACATAGAAACTAGCTGTCAATAGGAAATATCAATCAGAAGAATTATATTTTCATGCAAACATCTGTCACAAAAAGAGGTTGCACATTTAAATGCAGGTGTTGTTATGGCAACGTCAGTGGCCAGACAGCCACATTTACTGCTGCAAATACGTTCAAACATGCTGTCGACACGTAAAGCAGTGGCAACTATGCCACCATTTCAGCTGACTTTTTCTCAGAAATACTGTCACATAACATCCATATATATTTCAGTGCTAGGTTGATGCTTAGCTAAGCTAACTATGAAACACTTTAACTGACAGGACTCAGGATCAACTATGTACTACTGTAAGGTAGCTTCTAGCTTCATGTCGAACACAGACAGTAAGTCAACATTTCCCAGAGAGCTTTCTTTGAAATCACCAAGTAACGCTAAAAAACACAACATTTAGATTGTATGACAAAGTGTTTATTTAATATATCTGGCTAGCTATAGCTACTTGCTAACGGTTTAGCTTACCCGCGCGATTCAAAGTAACGTCAACGTAGCTATAATTTATGCTTTGCTTACATGTTGACATAACTTGTAAGTTTACTGACAGGTACATACCTTGTTCACCTGGCTCCGGTGGTGGCTCTCGGGTTGTTGTGTGAGCCACCACTTGAGAATTGTCGTCTTTTTTATTAAAGAAATGTTTAATGTCCATCTTCAGAATCTCCGCGTCCGGAGCTGACAGTTTAAAGTTTAAACATTGTCACAGAGGAGAGGTACGTACCTGTCAGCCAATAAAACACGTTTATTTCCATGCAACTCTCTGATTGGTCTAGTGGCGTCGTCTTGCCTCTGTGTTGCATTCACTGAACATGGGAAATTACAATTCTACCGTCCGTCCTATAGGTAAAGTAGGTTAATGTATTATATTATTGAGGGAGAATTTGTCCGGGGCTAAAGAAAAAACATCCGGGGCTTGCCTATCCCAGGCGACGCCCCTGGTTGTCACGATACCAACGTTTTGGTTTCGATACCAAGTCAAGAATTGCGATTCCGATTATTTTTCGATACTTTTCTTAAAAAAAGGGAAACAGTCTTAAATGTAATTATTGTGCTTTTTTTCACACCAGAACCATAACACAAGCTTTTAAACAATGAGTGGCGACTGGTCATTAGGGGCAGCCCCACCTAGTGTCAGCAGAAAGTATTACAAATAATGATTACAAAAAAATGCAAAAAATAAATTAAAAAATATATTAAATATATTGTAAGATCATGTTTAATCATCTGATTCGTCTGTACATTTCTGTTTTAGTCTGTGCTCTTCTAATGAGTGTCTACAGTGTGCCTATTGAGCTGTTTAGAGCCATGTGGGACAAAACCCGATCCTGCCCCTCCCTCTCCCTGTTTAAGTCAATGGTGACTATAAAAACTACACTGCGCATGCTCAGAGTATTGTCCTATTTAATGTGTGTGGCAAAAAAATAATGACCATAGGAGCATAGTGCTGCCATCCCCACCATACGTCATCTCACATCATTCAGAGCTGATTGGCTGTAAGTACGTGTGCCGCGTAAAGTGTGGTGTGTGAAGAGGAGACGAGAGAGCTGCAGTGACGCGTCCTAAAACCCGGAAGTAAGCTGCGCATGGGTTCCCTCCACAAAAAAGCAATGAGATTTCTCCATAGGATTTTAGAAAATAGCTCAAAATAAGATCTGTGGGAAACGTAGCTGTTAGATAAATGCACGTTGTTTTCAGCCGGATAATATCCACATGTCTACCTACTTTTATAATTTTCTAATCATAAATCTATTGATTAGATTAGATTTATGATAGACTTTTGAAACTACAAGAACATAAGGAGGACTTTTACAAAAAAGTAATAGAGATTTTTTTCCAGAAGAATAGGCAAATGGACTTCATCTTCAAGTCAAGGTAAGACCACAGTTTTATTGAAAATGGGTTCTTACTAAGAGAGAACAATTCAACATTTAAATGATAAAATTACATTTTTTGGGTATCCTTCTGTTGAACTGTCTGTTTACAATTAATTGAAGCATCAGACTAAAGAGGCTTTTGAAAATAATATTATATTTTGATTTAGGTCAAAATATAATATTTGTAAACCTGAAGAGAGTCAGTGCCAGTGTCTCACCAGCCATGAACCTCACTGCAGAAGCTTATAGACATCTAAGTTGTTTGTGCCCCACCACTTTTGTACATATAGAAACGCCACTGAGAACAATAAATGAAATAAATGACAATAATACGTATTAAATAAAATTAATACATTTCTCACAGACAGGCCTCGTGGTGTCCGTAGGCTTGCCCTCACTGTCAGAGATATAGCTGAAATACATACAATTTTCGCTTCTGGCGTCTTTTTTGTCAACAAGCCGAGGCGCAGCGGCAGTTGCACTCCCACTTGCAGCCATGCTTCTCGTTTTCTCACATGCTCTGGCAGCTAGCGCGTGCACGAGAGAGGGGAGGCACTTGAGCGTGCTTGAGAGGGGCGGGACTGCAGGCACGGCTGCAGTGCAGGGATTGGAAGCAGAGCGCTGAACACACACGGCTCTTATTAAAACGGCGCTTTCTCACCGGAGTACTTTCCCCCATCATTTTTAAAGTACCGATACTAATGAAACGGAGGAAGCGTAACGTTTTTAACGGCAGGGTATCGTGGTACCTTTCAAGTATCGGTACACCGTGCAACACTATAGTCAATAGTCAGTGTCTCTCCCCCAAACTCACACATATAATTCGATATGAACTGAAGAGCCGCATGAAACTAGGCAAAGAGCCGCATGCGGCTCGAGAGCCGTGGGTTGGCCACCCCTGAGACCGGGATACAAACCAGAGGAGCAAGGCATAGAGGGAGGTGGCAGAGACAGTGGGTGAAACTGGTAGGTTTTCGCCTGTTGGAGATTTTTTTTTTCCAGTTTACTTCGTTTTAACATTGCTATTGCTTTGTATGTCGGGGGCGGGAGATTCATGTGATTGGTTGTTGGTCGCGTTGCTCTCAAAAAAAAATCCCCAAGCTTCAGACACGCCGACCGCCAACGTCAACGCACGCTGCTGTGCGGACCAGTAGCGTAGGCAGAAATGTACTTTAGGGTGGGCCTGTAAAAATATAGGGTGGGCCAGATTTTTCTTCTGCGCATCAGAAGCTAACAACAGTCCCCGCAGGTACCGGTGGCAGATTACTTTTAGAATTCTTTTCTTCTTCTTCTTCTTCTTCTTCTTCTTCTTCTTCTTCTTCTTCTTCTTCTTCTTCTTCTTCTTCTTCTTCTTCTCCTCCTCCTCTTTGAAATACTTTCTTTTCCATAACATATGGGTATGTTTTGGTGAACGGGAGACACGTATTTTACTGTTTTAATGGCTTATCAAGAGCACAAACACAACATCTTAGTGTCATTCTGGACAGCTCTCTCATCTGCACCACACATAAAAAACTCACCCAGACTGCATCTTTGTACTGTCTTAAAACCTTTCCTTGGAATATGTTATGAATTGTAAGGTGTCCTTGGGTGCTTTGAAAGGCGCCCCTAACTAGAATGAATTATCATTATTATTTATTATCTGAAACGATGTAATAACTTTTAAAACTTTTCCCAGTCACTTGCCCCATGCATTCAGCAGCAGCAGTCCGTTCAGTTTGATCCCGTTATAAATATCATCATTCGACAATAAATAAATGCTACATAAACGTTATCGTCCACGTTTTATCTAACCATCTCCGTTTCTACCTTTCAATATATTTTGAAAGAGAACTCTCTCTCTCTCTCATCTGCGTGCAGGGCCGGGGCCTCACAGACACGCTGCATCTCTCGCTCACAGACACGCTGCAGCGCTGTGCAGTGTGCACACGGTTCTGCCGGTAATGAATATTACATTTTGTGAGGAAACTTTTCCACCAATAATTCCAATAAGTATTCACTTCAGGTTTACGAAAGTAACTGTACTCAGATTACTCGTTTTTCAAATGTAGCGCCAGCTGAATATACTTAATTTTTTGTATTCTGATTACGTAACGCCGTTACATGTATTCCGTTACAACCCAACAAACATTTTCGTTAAAACTAGTACCTGAGTGCAACGGGAGTCGAAGCTCCTGTGACGGAGTCGAAGCTCCTGTGGGGCCTGGAGGCGAGCATCGATAGCTATCATTCTTTCACACACACATACGGGTTTTGGGCCGAGGGCAACACTGTACTTCCGGTATGCGCCATTTCACGCGAGGTGCAAGCAGAATATCATAGTCTATTGCCTTAATCAATATAGTCAACTCTAAAATACCACATATATGCATTGGCATGATAATATTATTGTGACAAGTGGGGTATTCACCTGGTGTTTCCAGAAGATAGACGTAGATGCAGCCAAAATCGACCGAAGGCCACTTTCGAGAGTCGTTTTTCCATACATCTGCAGGCAGTCTGTAAGGGCAATCGGACAACCCACACAGCTCTAGTTTACGCTGGTAACGACCTAGAGCACACCCCTCAAGTCCAGAGATGTAATCCGAAGACATGCAGCGATTTCTTCGGTCGTTAATTCCGAAAAAAAAACTAGTGCGCTCTGCTCTGCTCTGCTCTGTTAGCTAGCTGTTTATATTAGCACCTCCAGGATATTAGCACCTCCAGGAAAATGGCGTATTTATATATATATATATATATATGGCGCGCGTTGCATTGTGGGTAGCTCGTGAAGTCACTGTGTGTGAAAGAATGGAGCTAGCCAGGGATTGCAGGGAGCCGGCCACGCTACTCTCCATAAGGGGTGTGTTAGTGACACTCCCGGACTGGCGAGCCTGGGAAGGGGTGGATTTTGGAGGTGGACGGGATCCTGGAGGGCTCGACTTCCTGCCCATTTTTTACCTCCGCGGCTGCGGCCGCGGCCGCTTCCTCGCCCTGCTCTCTGGGGAGCTGACTGGAGCTGCTGCCCCGGACTGGGGAGCTACGCTGGAGACCTGGTCCGAGAGTTCTCGGAGTTGAGAGAGAGTGAGGCCTGGGGCTGTGGGAATGCCCTGCTGCAGGAGCCGGGCGATGAGGAAGTCTGCCTCTGTTGGTAAGCCGCTGTGGGGAGCCGAACCGGGATCGGAGACTTCCAGAGAAGGTTCGTGTTCCGAACTGTCCGAGTTGGACATCTCTTACGGTTTTTCTCATGAGGAGGAGTATTGTAGTACTACCACGGCGTGTAGTCACCTGCAATGACAACTGACAGGGAAGAAGAGCAGGTATTTAAGGAATTTAGCCTGTGCAGCAATTGGCTGCTGAGGGGTGACGCCCTCGTATTTAATGAGGGGGGAAGGGCGCAATAGAGTGACGTGTAAGTGACTCGTGTTAGGTCTTCCTTAGTGAACTTGCGCTAAAGCTTTCATTAGTATGCTGCTGTAACAAAAACATTTCCCAACTTGGGATCAATAAAGTATCTTATTTTATCTTAAGATGATCGATGGCTACTGCCATATTTGCAAAATTTGCCTCTGAACCTTGACAAGTGCATGTTTCAGGCTTATCAATGAACAACAGGAGGGGTCACAGACATAAAGCTCTTCTGACATTAGGTGTCATGTGGGTATATTAATTCACCCATTTATTAATTATATGTTTTACATTTGATAACACCACTGTGTTTCGTATCCCCTAAACCTCCAGGGTGTCATAGAACATGTTGCGAAACACACAACAGCCAGCATGTGTAGTTCTGGGGGGGGGACCGTGGATGTATGGGCTGGACCCGGGGGCCGGATACGTCCAATTCCAGTTTTGGAAAGTCTGGCGTGGTTCCATTCCATTTCAAAGAGCTGTTGACGCTCAGCGTAACCTTGTCGTACTGCCACTCCAACATCCAATCACAGGGCTTGATGACTAATCACGGGGTTTGTAAAGCAAGGCGGATGTTGTAGTCCCAAACAATAGCTGAGGATTCTGGGTAGTGTAGTGTCTTCGGAAACTGTAGTGTCTAAACTCCCAAAAAACTATTTGTTTCTCTGAATCGAAGGTTAAAAACACAAAAGCATTGTACACAATTTAAACAAATCAATGTGTGTAATTAACAAGGATAAACTGATGTTTTTTAGTGGATGAGTAATGCAGATATCACTGTGTAATCATTTGACAGTGAGGGGAATATATCCGGTTTTATTATGAAAACTTCGAGACCGGAAAAACTGTTTTCACCCACGCTAACTTTACATGGAAGCTGCATACACGTTATCCTGGCGAGACCTCAGATCATCTTCGTAAATATCTATCAAACTATAGATCCTACACCTCCACTGGATGTGGATTCTAAAAGTACAATATACACTTCTCGCTAGAAATCTAATCAAAAAGCATTTTAACTATTCTACAATTTAGGATTTTCCAGAGAGGGTATTTGTGAATAAACAAATAAACGGGAGCATGTTGTTTCTTACACAACCACTAGAGGTGCTACACTTTAAAACGTGGCTATGGGTCGTAATCCAAACTGCTTAAACAATCGACCTATTTGGTCGTTTTTTGTAGGAGGACAGGCTGAGAAAGCATCATGTAGTGTTTCATTCAATATGCTGCATATCTGTTTCACAAAACATTTCTTGGTTGATACCCTTTGATATTTGCAGTTCATGGCTAAGCTGCTGCTTGCAAAATAATTCAGTAAGATTTATATTCGGTACGTTGACTTTTAGCTTCTTTTTTTCTTATTTCGTGTTAAGGTTTTTAAAAAAAGAAAGTCTCTTTTCATTTATTGTATTACCTCTCCTTCCACATTTTATTTCCGACCAAACAAGGATCTTTTCCTGAACCCTAACAGTAACAATCGCTAATATAGTTCAAGATCTTGGAGACGTTTTTGGAATCACATTTGCTCTTTGCATTATTTGCTTGAAATTAAGTACTTAAATGAACAAAACAAATAGATGCATGAAACAACAATTGGATGGCCCACATTAATCATGTACTCAGTTATTATTGGTATTTTCCCCAAAATGTGCCATCATTTATCCCTTTAGTTTTTGCGGCACATTTATGATTTTCCCTAACTGAGAGCCTTCAAGCCATTCATTTGATGCATCATCTGGAGTGATTTATGTAGGTGTTCTGTGATTCACATCATTAAAAGACCTTCTGTTTTTTAATGAATCACATCCAGCTCATCAGAAATAAAACACAAAGGAAGGATAGATAGCCGAAGAATGAGCCATGCCGTTTGCATTTCATTTCAATATTGGCTCAGGGTCTCTTGACCATGCATTTACTGTGCGGATACTTTACTGTTAGAACATTTTTTAAGAAATCTATTTGGCTATGACTTTGTGGTTGGCTGAAGTCAAGGTCCTAACACAATTATCCGAAGAATAACAAGAAGCAGGCAGATTGTAGTAAAAAAATATTTTGTCAGTGATGCTGCCTAGAAAAGATGACGTGCATTCAGTTGAATAATGGAGCTTAACATTAAGGAGGGGTGAGAAGATGACGCAAATCTTGTCAAACTTCTTGTTTTTATGTAAAAGAAAGGCATGTCTCATGCCAACATGTTTCCTCTAGTCACACCTGAAAATAAAATAAATGACAAGACAAGAGTAAAGATAGGTTCAGTGTATTTTGTGTTCAAAGTGTTCAAATCATCCAGATCATTTGTTGTCACATTTCCTTGTTCACCGGATAGAAAAATGTGGGCTTGTGTGCCTTACTTGGTGGGTACATTTAAAGATAATATTATTAAGGCCAACCTTGGTTTAGATTTAAATATCTGCTATTAACTATTCAATGGGAAGCCACAATGCTTAATACTGAAATTGAAGGTACAGTACTGAGGTGAGTAGAGACTTCGGTGATCTTACTCTTTTTTTCCATCACCACTACCCAATTATTTCACGTGTCCAGTCAATCTCATCTATACAACGTGGATTGATGCAAAATTCGATATAGGTATTTGTGGTTCCTAGATGATGTAATGCTCCAGATCTCCTGACTCCTCCTCTAATTCCACAACAAGGTTGTGTAGTCGTTTTTTTAAATGTTGTTACAGCCCGGCATCATAGGCTGCAACAAAAATCGGAGACCAGACAAGTTTAAGTGTAACAAAAGGCATACTTATTTACAATATAACAAAACCAAAATACTTAACAAACCTAAACAAACGTGAATGCCAGTTATCAGCAGTGTTAACACGTTACAAAAGTAACAGAGTTATAGTAATGTATTACTTTTTGCTGTAACGAAGTAATGTAACGCATTACTAATGACATTTGGGTAATATACTAGGCTACCCGTTACAATTCTCAGTTACAACACATTTTAACCCGAACTTAAATGGTGTTTTGTTTTTTAAGAATTCACCAACATCGCGAGACATCCCGACACCAGAGAAAAATTGTGCGGGTAGATTAGTAATCCTGGTGTTTGCGTAATCAGTCATTATGGGGAAAAGAACAAAAAAAACTCAGTTCCATAGCGCACCAACGGCTGGAACTGCGACAACAACAACTTTACGGCAGCACTGTTCAAATCTGTTTCCAGTTTCTGATCCACTAACAAGTCCTTAAACACTGCAGAGCCCAAACCGTGTTCCTGTTGATCTGACGTCCAGCGCTCCGTCTTTTAACCTCTTTTCCTTTCTCTTTCTTGATCCTCCTTAGCAACGGTCTTTACAGTCCCTGACAGCAGTTAATTGTATTAACAACGTGTCACATGTTTTTAATTGACCAATCAGAATCGAGTATTCAACTAAGCCTTGTAATAAAAGTTGTTAGTAGCCTTAAAGATAGGGACACACCAACCCGATTATCGGCGCTGATGGGCGTCAGGCCGACGATGAGCGTCTACACGCCCCCTACTCGGATTGGTGTGTCTCGCACCATCGGGTCTTTTCAGCCGACCCGACGTCTTTTCGGCCGACTGCCCGCCGTTTCAACACAGACATGGGGGAAGGGGAACACTTTTAACATGAAACCCGGAAACAGAGAAAGACAAACTTACATAAATTACATATATTCCCATGCTTCCTGTGCAATGTATTTAGTGCTATATTACCCGTAACGGAGGCCGAGATCTATGGGCCCAGAGATCACCTCCGTTACACTCCTCTCACACATCCCTGAAACTGGCCCTCCCGCTGTACTTCTCGGAGACTTCAACCTCCAGACAGGGAAGATATCTGAACTAACATCTCTTTTAACCACCTTTGCTTTCTCACTGTCTCCATCCCCACCAACTCATAAAGCTGGCAATGTCCTTGATCTCATATTCTCAAGGAACTGCACTACTTCTAACCTCTCTGCAAACCCGCTCCACACCTCCGATCACTTCTTCATTTCATTCTCTCTACCCCTTTCCAAACATAACAAACTAATCTCTTCTAACTCTGCACCTGTCCGCCGCAAACTCCGTTCCCTCTCCCCCTCTACCTTTGCCTCATCGGTGCTCTCAGCCCTCCCTTCCTCTGACTCGTTCCAACTCCTGCCGCCAAACTCTGCTGCAGAAACTCTCCTCTCTACTCTCTCATCCTCTCTGGACTCTCTCTGTCCTCTCACATCTCGGCAGGCTCGTCAGTCCCCTCCTGCTCCCTGGCTAAATGACGCACTGCGTGCTAATGGAACCATCCTTCAGGCAGCAGAGCGGAAACGGTGTAAATCCAAACACCATGGCGACCTCCTAACCCAGGGGTGGCCAACCAGTCAGAGGTTAAGAGCCACATTGTTTCTATGTTACTGTAAAGAGCCACATCAAACACACAGTCACTGATACCGCTTGTTTCAGTATTTTGTTTTATGGAGACAAGATTTCAACCACGTCACTGATGCATTTTTGTGGCATTGGGATATATATTTTTTAAATCCTCTGGAGCGGAGAGAGGAGATTATTGTTATTGATTAATGCATCAGTGTTTCTTAGGGTCAAAAACACTAAACTCACAACTTAAAATGAAAGCGTTTAGTTTATTTAATAAAAGAGCACATGTTCAATGTGAAAAGTGACAGTATTTATAGAATATTTGCAATTTGGTGCTATATATATATTTAAAAAAAAAATTATATATTTTTTTTAAACACCTTGAATTTCAGGGGGGGCGCGGGGTTCCGTTGGCGGAGCACAGCGCCCCTCCAAGACAATGGTAGGGGAAACACTGGATAGTGTTTAATCAACGATAGGTTTTCCCCCCCTCAAAGGTGATTGGTTCACTGCATCGCAGGTATTATTGTGATTGGTTCTTGGGCCACATCAAAATTAGACGTGCTGTCATCCTCTCATACTGACACCTAACACCACACATACACACGTAGGGAGAGCTGGGACGAAGTAACACGGGACGAAAGTAACGGAGCGATTTTATCCGAGCCCAAACAACTTTGACCGGGCCAAATTACGTCAGAATTATCAGCATTCAATACTTAACAGACCTACTAAATATCAGGTTTAACTGTCAGGAGTAGCTAGTGTTGTCACGATACCAACGTTTTGGTTTCGATACCAAGTCAAGAATTGCGATTCCGATTATTTTTCGATACTTTTCTTAAAAAAGGGAAACAGTCTTAAATGTAATTATTGTGCTTTATTTCACACCAGAACCATAACACAAACTTTTAAACAATGAGTGGCGACTGGTCATTAGGGGCAGCCCCACCTAGTGTCAGCAGAAAGTATTAAAAATAATGATTACAAAAAAATGCAAAAAATAATTAAAAAAATATATTAAATATATTTTAAGATCATGTTTAATCATCTGATTCGTATGTACATTTCTGTTTTAGTCTGTGCTCTTCTAATTAGTGTCTACAGTGTGCCTATTGAGCTGTTTAGAGCCATGTGGGACAAAACCCGATCCTGCCCCTCCCTCTCCCTGTTTAAGTCAATGGTGACTATAAAAACTACACTGCGCATGCTCAGAGTATTGTCCTATTTAATGTGTGTGGCAAAAATAATAATGACCATAGGGGCAAAGTGCTGCCATCCCCACCATACGTCATCTCACATCATTCAGAGCTGATTGGCTGTAAGTACGTATGCCGCGTAAAGTATGGTGTGTGAAGAGGAGAAGAGAGAGCTGCAGTGACGCGTCCTAAAACCCGGAAGTAAGCTGCGCATGGGTTCCCTCCACAAAAAAGCAATGAGATTTCTCCATAGGATTTTAGAAAATAGCTCAAAATAAGATCTGTGGGAAACGTAGCTGTTAGATAAATGCACGTTGTTTTCAGCCGGATAATATCCACATGTCTACCTACTTTTATAATTTTCTAATCATAAATCTATTGATTAGATTAGATTTATGATAGACTTTTGAAACTACAAGAACATAAGGAGGACTTTTACAAAAAAGTAATAGAGATTTTTGTCCAGAAGGATAGGCAAATGGACTTCATCTTCAAGTCAAGGTAAGACCACAGTTTTATTGAAAATGGGTTCTTACTAAGAGAGAACAATTCAACATTTAAATGATAAAATTACATTTTTTGGGTATCCTTCTGTTGAACTGTCTGTTTAAAATTAATTGAAGCATCAGACTAAAGAGGCTTTTGAAAATAATATTATATTTTGATTTAGGTCAAAATATAATATTTGTAAACCTGAAGAGAGTCAGTGCCAGTGTCTCACCAGCCATGAACCTCACTGCAGAAGCTTATAGACATCTAAGTTGTTTGTGCCCCACCACTTTTGTACATATAGAAACGCCACTGAGAACAATAAATGAAATAAATGACAATAATACGTATTAAATAAAATTAATACATTTCTCACAGACAGGCCTCGTGGTGTCCGTAGGCTTGCCCTCACCGTCAGAGATATAGCTCAAATACATAAAAATTTCGCTTCTGGCGTCTTTTTTGTCAACAAGCCGAGGCGCAGCGGCAGTTGCACTCCCACTTGCAGCCATGCTTCTCGTTTTCTCACATGCTCTGGCAGCTAGCGCGTGCACGAGAGAGGGGAGGCACTTGAGCGTGCTTGAGAGGGGCGGGACTGCAGGCACGGCTGCAGTGCAGGGATTGGAAGCAGAGCGCTGAACACACACGGCTCTTATTAAAACGGCGCTTTCTCACCGGAGTACTTTCCCCCATCATTTTTAAAGTACCGATACTAATGAAACGAAGGAATCGTAACGTTTTTAACGGCAGGGTATCGTGGTACCTTTCAAGTATTGGTACACCGTGCAACACTAGTCAATAGTCAGTGTCTCTCCCCCAAACTCACACATATAATTCGATATGAACTGAAGAGCAAAGAGGCAAAGAGCCGCATGCGGCTCGAAAGCCGTGGGTTGGCCACCCCTGTCATCAGGTTCTCCTCTCCTCTTTCTCTGCTTCGATTTCTCAGGCAAAAAGCACTTTCTTTCAAGATAAGATCCAATCTTCCTATTCCAATCCTAAAAAACTATTTTCCATCTTCTCCACCCTCTTGGACCCTCCCAAAGCCCCTTCCCTCTCCTCCCTTCTGTCAAGCGACTTTGTTAACCACTTTGAAAAATAGGTTGATGATATTCGCTCTTCTTTTTCTGACTCACCTTTACTCACCGCTGGGTCACCAGACCCTCCTTCCACCCACACACTAACCTCCTTTTCCCCTCTCTCGCCAAGTGAGGTTCTTCCCCTCATTACCTCTGCCCGCCCTACCACCTGTCCTCTGGACGCTATCCCCTCAAACCTCCTTCAGACTATCGCTCCTGATATTCTACCGTTTCTCACCCATTTCATCAACACTTCTGGTCACTTTCCAAACAGTCTTAAGGAGGCAAGAGTAAACCCTCTCCTAAAGAAACCTACTCTCAACCCGTCTGATGTTATAACTACAGGCCTGTCTCTCTCCTCCCGTTCCTGTCTAAAACACTTGAACGCGCTGTCTTTAAACAACTCTCCTGTTATCTCCATCAGAACAACCTTCTGGATCCGCACCAGTCTTGTTTCAAGGCAGGTCACTCAACTGAAACTGCCCTCGTTGCTGTCACTGAGGAACTGCACACGGCTAAAGCAGCCTCCCTCTCCTCTGTCATCATCCTGTTGGACCTGTCTGCTGCATTCGACACGGTGAACCATCAGATCCTCCTTCGCACTCTCCAAGAAC
This sequence comes from Pseudochaenichthys georgianus, assembly GCF_902827115.2. NCBI lineage: Eukaryota > Metazoa > Chordata > Actinopteri > Perciformes > Channichthyidae > Pseudochaenichthys > Pseudochaenichthys georgianus. The sequence continues at coordinate 18,357,698 of NC_047503.1, read as the reverse complement.
TTGGAGTTTCAGGCTCTGCACTTTCCCTCCTCACCTCATACCTCAAAGACCGTACCTACAGGTTAACTTGGAGAGGGTCAGAGTCCAACCCTTGTCAATTAACTACAGGGGTCCCTCAGGGCTCTGTTCTTGGTCCCCTCCTCTTCTCCTTGTACACAAACTCGCTCGGATCAGTCATTAGCCCGCATGGTTTTTCATACCACTGCTACGCTGACGACACCCAATTAATTCTGTCCTTTCCCTCTGTTCTCATTTACCCATAAAACAGGAGATGGATGACGGAGAGCAACTCATTGTCAAAGCCCATAGAGAACATTTCCCTCTCCTACACAACAACATATAAAGAAATACCCAGAGGGAGCGATGAGGTGTGAGTGTGTTGGTTGATGTGTGTGTACCACGGTTTGCAGTGGTTGAGGGAGAAAGATATGTTTTGTTTATGACGAACACATACAGTCTCAGACCCAGTGAGAAAATACAAAGGGAGATTCATGCTTCCTTTGAGGTTTTGTTGTCCATACAGTAACAAACCTCTTATATTCTGTTATACACAAACAAAATGTATGCGCAGCAGAGGTTTCATTTACACAGGATGTTAAATTGAATCTGTCCTTTAATCAAGTCCTGCTGCCTAATGAGCATGTTTCACCTCTGAGAGATGTTGAGAGGAGGCGGTGAGATAGCAGAGGAAGGTGAGTGTGAGCAGAGTGTGATATGTAAGCTCATTGATGGAAACAGAGAGATGATGAGGAGGAGGATACAGATGTGCCAACAGAAATGGCTCCAGGCTCCCTCCCAAACTCATGCGTCAGCAGTTCCCCTCGGACGCTTAGAGGGGGAAGGAGTTCATGGAGACACAAATGATTGAGAAGTGGAAGAGTGAGGAATGAAAGTAAAAGCAACACATGTAGGAGAGGGAAACAGAGTGGGAACAAAGGGACGAAGAGGAGGGATATGGCCAGGGCCGCCCCTCCCTACAGGCACATCACGCAGACCTCACCTCGCGGATGGGGCCTCATCTTGCGAGGGTGCTTCATTTTGCGGAGGGAGCCTCATCTGAAGCTCAAATGCGGTGCACCTACAGTGCAAGCACGCCACAGTTTCGCCGCTGCGAGGCTCCACTAGCACCACCCACCACACCCCCCGTCTGTCCGTCCGTCCGTCCGTCGACGCACAGAGGGCCTCATCAGATAACTTTGCGTGGGGCCACAAGTTGGCCAGGGGCGGCCCTGGATATGGCGTTGGTGATGTGGCAGCTGCGGGTTACAAACTATCTATTCATATTGTCTATCTCCTAAATTAATTCATGTTGATTCGGATAATTGTCTGTCTCAATTCTCCAACAACTTCTGTTCTCTTTGTATCTTTCTTGTCACATGTCACTTGGAGCTTCACTAAAATAATCACACTTGATTTCAACATTATTAATTAAAGTTGAGTGGGGTAAGATGAGTCAATGAAAAATGTGATAGAACACTAACCTTTACTTCAGGATGTCTCTTATCAATCAAAACAAAAATAATTTCACAATCATGATGGGCCATGAAAATATGATTTAAAAAAAATGGTGTTGTGGGTTAACTTGCCCCAGTTAAGGGCCCCCAGTGGCTGCTCTCTCCATCTCCTCAGTCTTTCTCTTTGACTATCTTGGCATAATAGCTTTGCTACAATGTTTAAAATAATTTTTTTAAATCAGTTGTGGTAAACCACATTAAAACACAATGTTATACTACAGAGAGTTCACTTAACTTCAGTGCCTCATGGGGGGGTTACGATGAACCACTGGCTTAATTTACCCCAAAGCATCTGGCTCACTTGGCCTCACACATAGTTTTTGGACAAAAAAAACATCTAGTTTCGTCCTTCCAGCTAAATGTGAATCATATAAACTCAACACAAAAAGTAAGGCAATTTGTGTTTGATAGATGATTTCTATGTTGTACCAATGCTTTTTGGCAATACATCTTATACCGTTGGAAAGCCTGTTTTCTTACCTTTCCAATGGTACCACATTTGTGAGGAACAAACATGTGTGGGATGAGCAGCAGAGCTGAGTATGTGCGGTGTGCCCATGAAAGATGTGACAAATCTCCTCTGCCAATGCCAAACAGCAGCCACTCTCCGGTCTCGCACGGCTGCCAGGGGCCGGCCATGACTGCCCTTCACCTTCAGGCCCGTTTGCACTGGAACCTCAACATGTGGAGGAACATTATGTTCAGCGATGAGTCCAGATTCTGCCTACGGCACATGGATTGTAGGGAGATCGTGTGGAGAAGACGCAGAGAACGCTCTGCTGATTGCTGCACCGATAGAGTAGGAGTGGAGAGGATGGAATGACCTGCAGTCCTGACCTCAACCCCATTGAACCCTATTTCGGGATCAGTTTGGCCCTGCTGTCCATGCCAGAGTGACCAACACAACCACGTTGGCTGACTTGGGACAAATGAAGAATGGGATGCCTGTGTTTGGTTCTTCCACACGCTACTGAGGCTGCTTGTTAAATTAATTATTGTTAATAAATCAATTATTGCCAATATGTCTTTATTTATCAGACTTCAATCATCCAACAACACCAAACTAGAGTCAGCAGCAAAAAAAGCTGTTTGGCATTGGCAGAGGAGATTTGTCACATTATTCATGGGGCAACCCACATACTCAGCTCTGCTGCTCATCCCAAACATGCATGTTCCTCACAAATGTGGTACCATGGGAAAGGTAAGCATTGTTACAACATAGAAATCACCAAACACAAATTGCCTTACTTTTTGTGTTGAGTCTATATGATTCACATTTTATACCTTACCTACCTTTAAACAAGTACACTCTAAAAACAAATGCCTTGGCTCAACAAAGAAAATCAACGCAACATCGATGTTTATTGAGTTACTGTAAGACAACTTCTAATGAAATTGTCTTAAAGCAACAAAGTTATTTGAGTTAGGGGAGAAGGCTTTTCCTCTACAATCAGAGGTGTTTTTAACCCTCTGGAGTCTACGGGTATTTTCTCGAATTGTTGATGTTTTCTTAAATCCCCTTTTAAATGTATTTCTTCTAACATGGCACCCCATGTGTTAAATATCAAAATGTTCAGGACAATCTCTGGTATTGCTATATATGCAAATTACTCACCTTAGAGCACTATTTGATGAGAGAAGTAGCTCAAAAGCTTAAAATGTTCCATCCGATTTTCGTAAAATCTTCAAAACTCTTGTGAAAACACAAATTTACTCATGTGTCTTAGAATCACAAAAGCAGTGAAATATTTGAATTACATTGTATATAAATGTGTAATTCATGTCTAAAATGAAAAAAATGTAATTCGAATTTTGAGTAAAACAGGTGTTTATCACTCTACTTTCACCACAGCAGGGACTGAGATACAGTAGGACTGAATAATGACTTCATATTACATACCAAGGTTCATGTGATGTGTACAAATACAAATTGAGCATTCAACCTTTTTTTTTCAACCAACAATTTATTATAAATATGTTTTTTTCAACCAACTATTTATATAAATATAAGAAACTGGAAAATCTCACTATTTACAAAATTGAACATCAGAACTTTCAACCAACTATTCATTATAAATGTCAAGACAGTGTCAAAACACATCTGATGAACTCAGCTAACTGCCCTACACTGCAGTTAGCTGAGTTCATCAGATGTGTTATGACATGTGTAGGTGAAAAGGCCAAGCCGCATAATAGATTTATAGCATTTTTTAACATTAAAAAAATAGTATAAAATCAAAAGGTGGGTTTTTTGAAAAAAAAAGCTTTGTGTTAAGTGTAGGGCAGTTAGCTGAGTTCATCAGATGTGTTTTGACATGGGTAGGTGAAAAGGTCAAGCCGCATAATAGATTTATAGAATTGTTTAACACAAAAAAAATAGTATAAAATCAAAAGGTGGGTTTTTTGAAAAAAAAAGCTTTGTGTTATATAGGCGGGCCTTGTACATCGAGTTGGTTTGACAAAAAATCATCCATCGAAGCCAGTGTTAAATAGATTTTTCGAATGTGTCGAATATCCAACGTCCAATATAAAACCAAATTTACCACGGTGTAAATGTCTCCGTTGTGGGACGAATAAATGATTAATTTAATCATCTACACATGTAATCTCACTTTTACACACCAACATAACGTTAACACAGAGTAAACGTTTGCTCATGGAGTCTATTTTGTCCCAAGAAAAAGTTCCTGACTATCGATAAAAAATATATATCCTATTGTTCATTTTCGCGGTATTCCCCACACATTGCCAGTACACTATTACTGTAATATTTACACTTACCCATGTCCAAATGGATCCTTGTTGTTGTCTTTGTATATTCTTCTTCTTCAGAAGAGTCGAAGACTTCAGGTTCTGAGGCTCTATCTTCACTGCTGCTAGCGAAAAAAATCTCTAGCGAAGTCGGCAACTGTAAAGCTTTTTTTAGCCATTTTCTCTGTCTCTCTCTCTCTCTCCTCACAGACGTAAACTGATGGGAGACACGTGGTTTATGTTTTTTTTACTTGGTGGGTAGGTCCTTAGTGATTTCTCGATGTCCATTGGTCATTTCAGACCATGATGGCTGCCGGCCGAGATTTCCTTGACAGACACACGAATCCACCAATCCCACACAGTGTAAAGTCAAGCTGCTTTGAGCGGCCATATTGGCTGCTGTGCTCTGGTTACAGTCTCACAAGAGATACCGCTGGAAAGCTACCCTTCCAGCGATTCCGCGGATATCTGAATCATGTTTCTACTCCTTATAATCGAAAATATATGATTAATTACGTAAGATTATGCGCACCTGGACGCGCCGGCGCGTCCACCGACTCCAGAGGGTTAATTACCACTTACTTAATAATTGGTAGCATAAACACAAGTTTTGAAGTTGCTTACTCAAAAGATTATGTTTTTCCGATTAGTTTTACCACATGATTTAAAAGGAATTTTAAGTTGTATGTACCTAATTACCATCATTGTGAACAACCATTTATAAATTAAGTTGCTCCAAATATATTGTATTCAATAGTTTTTTTTTCTTATCTTTTTCATGTTTTTGCCTTTAAAGAAATTAATTGATTCCACAACAAAAATATGAGGCAATTCACTTTTTATTTTGAACTGCAGTTGTTTATTACAACACATGATGTTTCAATCAGGAGAGAATTCATTTAGTTTGAACATTTATTGACACATGCCATATGCCATATGCCATATGATAAGGTGCATGAACACCTGAAATCACAGCTGTCTGCAGGAGAGAGAACCATTTTATAGTTTGGCTGCAGCACGTTGATTGGCTGCTGGAGAATGAGGTGAAATGTAATAGGTTAAAGTGAACGCCTGTGATGAGCTGATTATATGCAGCTGTGGAGTGAATGTATACACACCCAGTCTTCCTGAAAGAACTTGCGCTGAGCTTCATTTAAATCTTGAAAAAAAAGATATATTGCATATTTAAAACCAGTGCCAAATATGTAAAATTTGTAAAGTTTTTGTAAAGCTACAGAAACAAACTCTCAATGGTCACCAATCTGCAGATCTCACACATCAGTTTGACAAAGATGTAACAAAGATGTTTACACTGCCGACAGTCATTATTTCAAACAGTATGAACACATTTAACGCAGAATGCTTGCTCATTCATTTGTTTGATATTCATGTCATTTTGAAGCACATTAAATAATAGGTTAGCGCATAAGAGATAATGAATTAGGTAATTGTATTATTTTTAAACTCTTAGCTAATTCAGATCCATTATTACCAGCTGCTAAAGCAACGCTGGTATTGCTTTCCCCTATTGAGTCTGCATGTGTGTGTCGTCATGGCAATGTGGTCCTGAAGACACACAGAGGTGCTTTTGGGTACTTTGCCTAGTGTTTCAATGCATGTGAACAGATTTTGTCAATCACAACCGTGCAAGTTTTAGTTTATCTTCTCATCTTTTTTGCAGGTTCCATACAATATGTGAACTGGTTAAGTGAAGAGCAGAAGCCACTTTTCAAATTTTACACAATCCTTTTCCCATGCCATTGCTGTCAACACCTATCCATGCTAGATATTATTGATTGGGGTGTGGCCAAAAGTGCAATATGCTTCGAAATGTATCTGACAGAGAGCAGTGCTTTTGTCCTGTGTTTTTACACTATGCCCGTGGATTTTATGTTATTTCAAGATTTTTAATTACGTCGCTAAACTCCTTGAAAAGGTCCTCTTCCTTTTCTCCAAGGTACACGACAAGGCAGCGGATGGCTATAGTTCTCTGCGTATTTCAATTGTATTGTGCTATTTTTGAAAAAGGAAAAAAAGAGAAATGACCTAAATGAATATATTCTGAATGGGAGACTGCCAACAACTTGCATTTCAATGACAACTCTAAATAACAATCCTACCTCAAGAAGCATGTCCTTGATCTGCTTCACCGAGATTCATTTTTAATAAAAAGCGATATCACAATAGTAACCAAGGTATTTTTACTCTCACAGTAGCCTCTACTACCTTGTATCCTCTCACAGAACTATTCACAGTTCAAAGGCTGCTAATTTTGGTCAAACAGCAATTTGCCTATACTGTACAGTGCAACTCCAAGGCTATCTACTGTATTTGAAAGACAAAAGATGACACTCACCGTAAAATGTCCTTTGTATGTTTCTATTTGTCTTAAAGGTCACATGTCATGGCCATTTCCACTGATCATAATTCCATTGTTGAGGTCTACTAGAATAGATTTATACTGTTATACAATTTTCCAAACTCACATTGGTTTCGCATACAGCATCTCTGTAAAGTATGTGTATTCACTCTCTCCACTAAACGGCTCGCTGCAGCTCTTGCGCCCCCCCCCCCCCTCCCTGTGAGCCCAGTGTGCTCCGATTGGTCGGGACCAGTCGGGACGTTGTGAATCGCGCTGAGCTCCGTGGAGGTGTGATTTCCTTGTTTAGCGATACACAGCGAAACACAGCCAAACTCACCCTGAGCACACACAAAGTCACAGCCGAAGTGAAAACAATAAGTGTGGCTTGATATTGAGTAAGAAAAAGGTTGATAAACGCTGTGAGAACGGGTCTGCAGAGAGAATTTCGCCGCGATCCCAACTGTCTGTTATCAGCCTGCAGCCAGGGAGGAGAAATCAGCAGAGCTGCATGCACTGAGTGTGTGAGGAAGTCCGTGGATTGGTCAATTTGGACCAATCAGCGGGGGCTTAACGTAACAGCTGCGCGGACGTAACGTAACGGCTCCACGGATTGGTCCATTTCGTTCCGGGGCCGACATGACATCATGATGTACCCGGAAGAATCAAATGGACAGTGACGTATCTCCAACGAGGCGTTTTGGGGAGGTATTTTCTGTTTTAGAGTTTTACTCGCTACATGGTGTACTTTGAGGGTTTTGACTCTGCACACCGTTTACATGCATAAAAACCTTCATAACACACAAGGGGACGGGCAATAACCAGAAAAGCATGACATGTCACCTTTAACTGTGCGAACTTGTCCAGGCACGTTAAGTGGGAGTGGACTTGAAATCCTTAACTCAAGGTGTAGAACAATTAAGTTATCAAGCCAATTGCATTACTTACTACAACTTGAATTTAGTTTTAAGTCAATTAACGCAGAAATCAGAGTTCAAATTACACACAATATTAAGTTGATGTAATTACCAACATTATTACGTCAACACAACTTATACATTAATGTTTGCAACTTAAAATGTTTATCTAAATCAATTAACTCACATTTTTATCTTGCAACCATGCATTTAATTAAGTTGAGGTGAAAGGTCGCCTGCATTTGTTTTTAGAGTGTATGATACATAGACCTGGAAACATTTGCTTTGACATGACAGTAATTAGAACTGACATGTTGAGCATTTACTTTGACAAGCAAAACATGGTTTATTGTGAAAAAAACACATTTACAACTCTATCATGAGCTTCTCTCCATCACAGCCAAATATAAATGATTGGTGCTCAAATGGTCCCTGTGGGAATCGGAGCTCAGTACTCACTCTTTGAAATTCAGATCCCATACGTTCCAAACATGGCGTTCCATTTCAAAGTATGGAATTTTCTCTATTTCCACATATAAAGGAATATGTTTCGATGATAAATTCAAAACCATGACACAAGCACATATACAGGCATATTTTACAAAGCTTGTCCCCAAACCTGGACTCTTCATGTTTCGGCCAAACCGTCCAGATCCAGATCCAGATCCACATCCACATCCACGCGCACACGCACGCACACGCGCACACACACACACACACACACACACACACACACACACACACACACACACACACACACACACACACACACACACACACACACACACACACACACACACACACACACACACACACACACACACACACACACACACACACACACACACACACACACACACACACACACACACACACACAGCAACTGTTTGTGATTAATGAAACCTTGAACAAACACTGTGGAGTCTCTGTGGACACATTTCTCCCAAAATGTGCTACTGTTTATATAGACCACAGCATGAGAGAGGAGATAAGGAAAGTGATTTAACAGCAGAGCCCCCTGGAGGAACCAATGACTGCCAATATGTTACATTTAGTTTAATTTATACGTAATAAGATAAGGTCAATGAAGCTCTGAGCTTCCTCTTTTGACTCTGATTCAGCAGTGTGAATTATTGTGGGCAGTAATCAAATAGGCCGATTGTTCCGACCCATAATACGACCCACAGGAGTGTTTTCAATCAACGGGAGAGTCAGCCTGTCAACCCTGTCTCCTAAAAATTATGTTCCCACAGAACTAAACTGCATTCTCAATTACGTTTAATTAGAAAGGTATTTTCTCCCACGTTACGTTAGTTATGAACGTATCTCAAATACGGTTATTTTCTACATATCTTTGCCATTTATTGTCTTGCTTATAATAATGATAATAGTAATTTAACAAATATCATTTTAGAGCACACATTTGAAATCGACAATCGGGCTCGATATATGGTTAAATTAAAATCAGTAGGCGAGGCTGTAATTTCGCCAGCTGTTCCTCTTATCAGCGAGGCAGAACATAATATTTGTATCATACCAAAAAGCTGCTGTCGTTCATTGCACCTCAAACATTAAAACAAATCCAGAGTTACGTGTTTCTGTACTTCCTCTAAGAAGAAAGGACAGTAACAGAAGATCTCTGTGGCTTCAGGCTTGATCGCCGTTCAAATGACAGCGTTGGTTTCCCCAAAAGTGGGCAGGGCTGTAAAGTGACGTAGATTTTACTGTCATCTATTATTCAAAACCATTCTATTTATTCTAACGTAAATTACATGCCAGTGTTTTATCTTTTTATTTAGAGATTTGTTTTTGCATGTTTAACTGGGAATGTTTTTACAGGAACAATACCGGAAACAGACGCAGGAAAGATCCTCAGCTCAGTGATTGGATTGTTTAGCCGCAATGCACGTTGGGATATGGCAGCGTTTCTCAAAGTGTGGGGCGCGCCCCACTGGTGGGGCGCAGAGATGTGATAGGTGGGTCGCGAATGGACGCGATGAACGGGAGATTATTTTTTTTATTTAAAAAAAAAAAATGTTTTGGACCTCAGGCCAGAATCGAACCTGGGTCCTCGCGGGCGGTAGTGGATTATTGCAGCCGGAGACTCGCAACGGCGGTGGGCTTTCACAGCACCGCTGCACCGGAGCCGCCAGAGCCTCGCAACGGCGGGTGTTTGCGGCGGCGGATGCGGTACCGGCGCAGCGGCGCTGTGAAAGTCCACGGCCCACCTAGAGCCAGCGGCCCACCAACGGCAGCGGCCCAACGGGAAAAGTCCCGAATCTCCTTATGGCCAACCCGAGCCTGCTCACACACACACAACTGAAATCAAAGTCATTTGCAGACATATGTAAAAAATCTCTCATGCACACATGTGAAACGCTCTCACACACACACACACACACACACACAACAGCGTTGCAGTCAGGAAGAAAAGCAATGTGGAGCGGCACCTCACCACTTCATAAGTAGTTTAACCGTGAAATCCCGTTTGTGTCCCCCCCATTTTACAAATAGGCCTATGTTTATTATTATTATTATTATTATTATTATCTTTTAACGCAAGCCATCATCGCCACGGAGGAGCACACAGCCTCTGTGAGCGAGAGAGAGAGAAAACACACCTTTATCTATTTAATATAGCCTAGTTGTACAAAATAAAGCAAGAAATCATTCCAATGTGTACTATAGGACAGTAAACAGTTTAAAAGGGGAGTGATTAGTAAAATATGCATAAATAAAAAGAAAGAATGCTAACTAGGTAACATGATAAGAATACACAAGTTTAAATGATTTTTTATTGGTTGTGATCATATTCTAAAGATGTTTGGATTATTGAAAAGTATACAGCTCCCTTTCATAGAGTATTGAGAGATGTATCCATAAATTCATGGATGCACCAGATTGATGCATTTAACTTCAACATTTAAAAAAAAAAAACCTTACATTTTCTTTTCACTGCACACGGGTCCCACAGACCCAAACAGCACACAAAGGTTAAAGGTAAGCATATAATAATGTTAAAATGTGCTAAATATATACACTGCAAAACAACTGGAAAAGAGGAGTTATAGTAGCTCACAACTTGTTTAATTTTTTTGAAAGTAGCTCTCATCCTAAAAAAGGTTGGAGACCCCTGTTATAGAACGATACATTTGACCATTTAAAGCTTGGCCTACCATTTTATTGGAGCGGCGAGGAACAGGTGGGGCTTGAAAAGGCCCACCTGTTTAAAGTGGGGAATGACAGAAAAAGTTTGAGAACCACTGGGATATGGTGTTTATGCGGTGTGAAATCCGAAAATATTTAAATAAAATAATACTTTATTCCGAGTGTTCTTACTTTTCTCTTTGAAAGTCATCACATAACGGCATTGTAATACACGGTGCAGCTCCATTAAATATTACACATCTGCCGTAGTTCTTTATTTATAGAGCCCTGATGAGAAGACTTCTGGACAAACAGGAAGAAGTGCCGCCAACATTTTTATTTTCACAACATACGTCTCCTTGCAGTATCAACATTAATACGGCTGACATTTATATTTGATCCAATTGGTAGATCGGTTATATTTACACCATAACGGTGCACAGCTGATAGAAAGGGACACCTAGTGGTTAAAAAACGTTGTTGAATTTCTTTGTTGAAATTATGTTATATTTTGTTGAAATTATGTTATATTTGATGAAAAAAATATTAAGAGTACATACATACATAGGGGGAAAGTAGAAGGTTAATGATAGAAATATAGAATAGAAAATATCAAGAAGATACTATAGTGATCTCTACAATAAAACAGTTTAGTGCAGGACGTCCAAAGATATTAATAGGAGGATGTGCAAAACAGACAAACTAATAAGGCTTTATTTAAACATTAAAGAATACTTTACGTTAAGGTCTTCTTTTGAATAAGAAAAAAAACATTGGGGGTATCCACAGATAAATATTAAGTCTGACAAAGTACAATCCCCTTCCCTGAATTTGACTCAGGTGTAACTAAAGTCTGATTTAAGTGTTGTTTATATTTCACATCATTAATCAGAATCTGCAAAGTAACTAAAATAAATGTAGTGGAGTAAAAATACCAGGTTAACCTCTGAAGTGGAGTAGAACAAAGTAGTACATGCTGCTGTAACGAAAAACATTTCCCAACTTGGGATCAACAAAGTATATCTTATCTTATCTTAAGATGATCGATGGCTGCCATATTTTCAAAATGTGCCTCTGAACCTTGACAAGTGCATGTTTCAGGCTTATCAATGAACAACAGGAGGGGTCACAGACATAAGACCAGCTGTTAAATAAAGCTCTTCTGACCTTAGCTGTCATGTGGTATATTAATGCTGCCCATTATGGACACAAGCGATTTTCACCCATTTATTAATAATATGTTTCACATGTGTTTCGTATCCCCTAAACCAGGGTGTACTCAGTTTAATACTGGCAACTTATAATTGTGGAAAATACGAAAACGTCTTATAAAACTACAATTCCCAGTAGAGACGTGCCATAGAACTTGTTGCGAAACACACAATAGCCAGCATGTGTAATTCTGGGGGGGGGGAACCACGGCATAATCTGCCGTGGTTCCATTTCAAAGAGCTGTTTGACGCTCGGCGTAACCTTGTCGCACTGCCACTCCAACATCCAATCACAGGGCTTGAGGACTAATCACGGGGTTTGTAAAGCAAGGCGGATGTTGTAGTCCCAAACGATAGCTGGGGATTCTGGGTAGTGTAGTGTCTTCGGAAACTGTCTAAATGTGTTTCTCCGAATCGAAGGTTAAAAACACAAAAGCATTGTACAAAATTCAAACCAATCAATTAACAAGGATAAACTGATGTTTTTTTAGTGGATGAGTAATGCAGATATCACTGTGTAATCATTTGACAGTGAGGGGAATACATCCGGTTTTATTATGAAAACTTAGAGACCGGAAAAACTGTTTTCACCCCGTGAGGGTTGACGCTAACTTTACATGGAAGCTGCCGCATATACACGTTATCCTGGTGAAACCTCAAATCATCTTCGTAATATTTATCAAACTATAGATCCTACACATCCACTGGACATAGATTCTAAACGTACAATATACACTTCTCGCTAGAAATTGAATCAAAAAGCATTTTAATGGCCAAACTATTCCACAATTTAGGATTTTCCAGAGAGGGTTATTTGTGAATAAACGTCCCTCCGGAGCGTTTGCAATCAACGGGAGCATGTTGTTTCTTACACGACCACTAGAGCACCTCTAGTGGTCATGTAAGAAACAACATAGGCGGGCGTGAGGCTCAGGTTTGGGAAGGCTAAACAACTTGTTTTACCTGACGCTGCCCGCCTCCGGCGTCTATAGAAAAGAGATCAACTCAGTGAAAGCACCGCCTGCTGACCAATCAGAGCTCAGTGTGTGGAGTTTAAATCTATCAAGTCATATTACAGGATAAAGGAAATACAGTTTAAACTGCCGTATGTAAGGAAGACGCCGACGTGTCGCACTTATCATTCATATCACATCATCAATCAGATCATCGATCATATAATATCATAGTATATCATATCTCCTTATCTGAGTCAGCTTCTCGAGCCGTATCTGGCCATGCAACACTTACAGTGTCACATACTGTATGCAGAAGTATTATTTTAAGCAAGACATTAGGTTGACGAAACACTCAACTCAAATGTAATTAAAGTCAGATCCACTCGTGGATGGGGCAGTGATATCATAAACCTGTTGTACGCTTTTAAACACTCGGTAGTTTATTTATTTTTTAACCAGTTGTTCTTGCAGGTGCAACTCTGTGGCTTCTATCCTGGATGATATGTTTAAATCATGGATGTTTAAAGTTCATATTTGTCTAATATTAGTTTACTTTTCATTAATGAAGTATGACGCTTAGCTGTCAGTACACTTGTCCCAGATACGGCTCTGACTTGTCCCTGTTTGTGATTGGTCAAATGTTGCTAACCCCGCCCCTTTCACGTGAACGCTTTCAGCTGGAGAGAGAAAACCTGGCTTGATTTACCGAGTTGATAGCCAGCGTCGTAGGACCGCTTAGCGAGATCTCGTTTGTTAGGGTTAGTTAAGATAACTTAAACATATCCAGGGTCTGTTGAACTGGCTTCGTAGTACAGGGCACAGGTGGCTGCATAGCAGCGCTAATGTCAAAGACACAAACATTATAGGCTACATTATATTTAAATTTTACCAGGATGCAGTGACAAAAATATTTGGGAAGGCTTAGCCTTCCCTAGCCTACAGTACCCGCCGCCCCTGAACATACACTTTAAAACGTGTCTCTGGGTCGTAATGAGGGCTTGAACAATCGGCCAATATGGTCGTTTTTTGTAGGAGGACAGGCTGACCAGAGAGTTACAACGATCAACTGGCTCTATTTTCAATGAGTTTCAGCTTCTTCTTCTTCTGGATGGATGATTATACTGTAGTACCAAGGTTTAGAACAAAGCAGTATAAAAATGGCTTTATTGGTTTCGTTTTTACTGGTTTTAAATGTCTATTTTCTTTTCTATCCAGCAGGCTGCAACTTCACTGGTCTATTACCTCAGCTTAGATGTTCCTAATGAGTTTATGGTCTCTAGTGCAAGTTACAGGGGTTTTTCAATACAGCCTGATGTTACATTTGTAAAAATATGCTTCCATTTAAAGTAAAATACACAATAAAGGGCAGGGTATGCCTTGGGCTGTGTAACACTCGGATTGACAGGTCGCTACCCCAGTGCTGTCGGTTTTTGGTTTTGTCAATTATTTAGTTCTAAAACTTTAACCTTTTCACATGTCAGAGACAGAACCAGTAACAACAACATGGATATCATATGAGCTGTGAAAAAAGTGCTGTTAATTCTATGTTATTAATTTGCTCTCTCAAGCATGTTCTGCCCTTTACATACATATTTCATTTGGGGTAATCAGGCATCTTATTAATCAATATTTCTATATATTATTTGGCTTTAAATGTTAATCTCCTCTAATTGAAATTCAAGCTCTGATTTTCAGCACATATGTGGAAAGAAGTGCAACTCATCCAGTAAGATAATGGAGAAGACTGTAGAAGGATGTGATGCAGAGTCGAGTAGAAATAATCTTACTGGCAGGAGGTGCAGCAGAGCGCACTTCTCTGGCAGATGAGCTGAAAAGTCATTACCAGTTATTGAAGTCCTAGCCAAGTGTGGAAGAAATCAGCATCCATTCTGTCTTATTCTATTGCTCTTACATGTATTTGTAAGGGAAACGTCTGTGCAGCAATGCAGTGGGAGTCACTGACTCAGGAAAGAGACATGGGAAAAGCAGGAGCTTTGATGTCAAACACTGATGGTTTATTTGGAGCTTCGGCCGGAGAATTCACATCACAAGTCACAGCAGCCATGGTCTGACTGCACGGAAGAGTTGCCACGTCAATTCTGAAGCGCCTCTCTCTTGCGAGACCTTTTAACTTGTTTCAGAGAGTAATCAACATATTTGAGAAGATAGCCTAAACAGTTGGGAACACTGAGTTACTTGCGTCTGACACTTATGGCCTCGAAGATTTCACACCTTGGAGTCCACAAACACCGAGAAGGAAGTGTCCCAGTGTACCCACAACAATAAACCATCCGTGACCTAGGGTTGCCCGGTCATAGAATGGGAACAACAACATTATGGCTGAAGCAGCCTATCTCCTTAAAGGAGATAACAGACGTCAGGGTTGGTCATGCACGTCATATCTAGGAGTCTAGGACAATTATTTCCCTAATTGTATTAAGAATTATTGAGCCATCAGTCAAATGCATTGTATATTAGTGGCTTGGCCTGTAGTACCAGTGTTGTCGAAAAACAATGATGTTGTGCGCATGGCCGTATCCAGGATTTCCTAAATACCGAGGTCCAAACATGTTAGGGGGGTTCGGGGGGTAGATTTTTGGGATTTTCATGATCTAGTTAGGTGCTTTTTAAGTCCTGTGGGGGGTCACACATTGGATAATATATTGATTTCAAACCATGTCAGTGGGCTGCATCATAAATTATTTCAAAAGTGGAATACATAAGAATCAGTTAATTGTTACTATTAATGATCTGGACATGCAGAAGAGGCTAAAATGATCACAAAACATTGTCAACATTCATTTTCCATGTCTCTCTCCTTTCCCTAACCTGCAGCCTCTCTTCCATCTTCTTTACTCTCTCTGTCTTCTTCCTGTTCATTACTCTCTCTCTCTCCTCTTTCACTTTGTTCAATCTCTCCCTCGTTGTTCACTTTTTGCTCCTCCTCACTTGTCGCTCCTGCCAGTGAATTAAAAGCAATTCAGCAATTTTGTTCATTTCACTCGTTTGTTTGTATTCTTTTTTTATTTAAATCTGTTTTGTTTGATTCTCAAAAGAGAACAAAGATGTAAGCAAATTGTGTTTTATACAATTGTATGTTATTATGATAAAAATTATGCCTATTGTAAATGAAGATTATTGTTATAGATAGATACATAGATAGATAAATAGATGGGCTTATTAAGCCTACATTCTTTTGTGTGACTGTACCTGCAGTTCCTCCCTGACTTCCATCACTTTCTCTCTCTTTCTCTCTGCCTGTCCTGTCTCTTCCTTACCAAAGCTGAGCTTTGACTGACGTAGTCTTTTCATTATATCTGAGTCAGTGTAAAAAGAAAACAACACAATGTTATATCTTCAATGTTTTACTCAACTTGAAATGAAAGAAAAGCGTTACAACGTTTGTTAAAACGTAATCCTTCTGACATTGGATGAATAATGTAATTAACTTTAGCTCTCTAGCTAGTTTATTCACGCAATTTAACCCAAAGTATATACTATACAGTAGCTGCAATATAAATTAGTGTGCATGTTGTCGGACGTCCACTGACTAACGTAGAGCGTTCACACAGGATCTGCTGGTCCTATGATGTCCTGATGAACGGAAACACAAGCAGCCCACTGGACTCAGATCTCTAGATACCTCATCACTCCTTTGCTTTAATCGAGGCTACGTAGTTATGCAGCGACCCCATCGTCAGTAAATGGAAGTACTACAAAGAACCCCGTTTAGTGCAATTATTTCACAAGTTTTGTTATATACACAACTCGAAAAATATTACCGAGGTCCGGACCTCGGTGACCTCAATGGTAGATACGGCCATGGTTGTGCGTGATAGTTCTTCAGAAATCTCCAGACTCAAATCAGCTTTGAAAAAGTTCAGTCAGAGCAGCCAAAAAACTGTCCAAGTTTTACAAATGAACAGACACAAATACAGACTTGACTACTTGGCAGTTGATTAAAGCAGATTTGTCCTTTTTCATCTCTCAAAGGTTTGGGTTCAACACTGGGTACAGAAATATATTCAATATACAGTCATTTGTACGTAAAGATTTTTAAGTTGTAAGCACTTAGAAATATACATTTGATTGCATTTAAAGTGGCTGTAGACAACTTATCATAATGAAGTAGTTGATTGCACAAATTTGTAATGGATGTAGAATAAAGACGACATTAGCATTTAAATTGGCTCCCTGTAAGACTCGCTTTCTCTATGAAATGATGTCTGGCTCTGAGTAGTGTTCTCCCTTTCACAATAAAAGCCCCATCACAATACTTTCTGAATCGCTGCAGGAAGTATCGTACTAAAATGCAAATACAAATAGCTTACAGTAGCTCCCAAGTAGTTGAACAATTGGAAAATCGCAAGAACTGTGGAAACTCCTACTGGCAAAGGATTGCGGAGGCTAATGATGCAAAGAGGAAGAAAAAACATTCTATCTAAAGCTAGATAACACAATCTGCATATTGACAGTATGAGTACAACAAAAACAGTATGCATGATGTTCATTAAACGACCAGTCAAAATCGAAGGATCCAATGTGTTTTTAAACGGAGCAGAAATAGAACTAGTCTCCCAGTTCAGTATCTTGGAATTAAATTGGACTCGAACTTGACTTTTAAGAAACATATCAAGAAAGTATCCAATACCATTAAATTCAACTTGCAACATTTTAAACAAATCAGACCTTTCTTAACTGTCAATGCTGCAAAGTCATAACTCCACTGTATGATTATATCCTTTATTCAATACTGTTTTACAAACTGGTCGTTTGCTTGCGCCACAAACCTTGAACCGATAGAACAGCTGTACAAGAGAGCTATCAAGGGGTTTGACAGAAAGCCTTAGTTATACCACCACTGTACCATCCTTGATAAACACAATTTCTTGAGTTTTGACAATTTTAAGTCTTTTAGAAATATGTGTTTTTTTATAAATGTTTACATGGCCCCCCTCCCTTAGGGGAATTCATCCACAGAAAACACACTGGACGCTGCACTAGGTCAGAAACCAGAGGAGACTGAGGTCCACCGTAGACGGACCAATTTTGGACAAAATGTACTTTCCATTAAAGGCAGCTCTTTGTGGAATAGCCTCCCAACTGAGATACGGGATTGTCCCACTCTCGATAGTTATAAAGGTCAACCTCAAAGAATGGTTGAGACACAAACAGACCGCTAAATGCACTTTAACACAGGGGTATCTCCTCTTGCACTTTATGTAGCTCTTTTATCTTATCTTGCACTTTATATATCGTAGCTGCTTCATTGTACTGCCATGTGGTAAATTCTTATATGCTGCCCATACTCTTTCTGCATATCATGTATTTATTTTTGCTATATATATAAATGTCATGTTCTTACAGTATCTGCTGTATGTGACGGGACTACAGATGGAAATTAGCTCAAAGCTAAAATCTGGCTCACTTACACTTGTAAGCATTATTTTTGTTTTAAAGTGTTCATCAATGTGCGCTACGGTGGCCTTGAAGAAAATTAAACATTAAAATATGTTACCGATGTCCCCATTCCCAATTTGTTTGGGAATAATTGCGATGTTTACTATGTTTTGGTAGCTCTTAACAAAACAGAATGCGATTCGATACTAGCACCATGAATATTATCTGGAAACGCTAGGGGGAACAAAAGTGTGTCTGTTTCTGCTTTAACGTTGTGGCTACAAACCTTGGGTATCTTTTAGCAACAAAAGCGAGTCATGGCAATGTGTTGATGTGATTAAAAAAAAAGTTCTGGTGAATTTGTTTTCTCTGTACCACATACTATAAGTGAAGAATTGCTGTAGGAAAAATATTCGATTTGGATCTTAAACCAAATAGCATTGTTCTCATGAGCTTTGTATGCAATATCAATACCACACCCACACCCTCACACCCTCACATACTACTCACACAGGTCAATGTTTTTCCCCGTTTTGTTGGACTGTAGTGTTAAGCCTCACCCAGTCTTAGCCTGTACTTTGACTCAAGTGCTTTCCACAATAGACCTGATTTTGTCGTGATCCCAAAATAACTTCTCCTGGCTTCGTGTGGCGCGTGCATACGACTTCCTATCCATTTATGACTCACAGGAAGTCAGGATTTACAGCGAAAGAGATAAACACACACGTACTACTACACACTCTCTCACACACACACACACACACACACACACACACACACACACACACACACACACACACACACACACACACACACACACACACACACACACACACACACACACACACACACACACACACACACACACACACACACACACACACACACACACACACACACACACACACACACACACACACACACACACACACACACACAATGATTAAGCTTGTCATTCCAAACCAAATTCCAGTCACTAAAGGTCCATGTGTGGTGGTTGCATTCTCCAGCCACCTTCCTTGTGTGTGTGTTTTCCCTTTCCCTGTCTGTGTGGGCGTGGTGCCTGTCACTCCTGGCTCCCGGCTCAAATCTCCACCAGCTGCAAACAGTTGAGCACTCTCCTCTGCGACACACCTGATTCCCATCAGCCATCACGGATGGTATATCAGCGGAGGCTCCACAACCTGTCAGCGCCAGATCGTTGTTAAACCCCAGTGGTAAAACTCTTAGCCTTCTCAGCCTTCTTAGAGTATAGTGACTATTTTCGCTACACCTGAATATATTCTTATCTGTTCTTCTTGTGCTCCAGGATTACGTTCCAGTGGATTAAAACTCCGGAGGATACTCTTCAGTGGATTACGCTCCAGTGGATACTCTCCAGCCGGATTATCTCCTCCAAATAAAACCTTTGTAACACACTGCCGTGTCCTGCGTTTGGGTTCTCTCAGATAACCGTAACAGAACGATCTGGCCAGTATGGACCCAGCGGACACCGGCTACCAGGCCAAAACTACGGACGAACTCTGCCAAGCCCTGGCCAGTCAAGGCGCTCTCGTGGGGCATCATGATACAGTTCTCCGTGAGGCATTGGAGACTCTCCAGAACCTCTCCGTTAATGTGCAAAGAATCGGCACGCAGGTAGAACTGCTCACTTCACAGGCTTTTCCTCCGCAGCACGCTGCACAGCCGACAGCCCCTCCCCCCCCTCCTGCCGCACTCCTCCATCAGCTACGAGAGGCTGTCATTCCCACACCTGAACGATACGCTGGAGATTTGGGTAATTGTAGAGCCTTTTTGTTCCAGTGTACGTTTTTGAGCAGCAGCCTAGTACTTATCACACAGATGGGGCTAGGGTAGCATATGTAATGAGCCTGTTGAGGGGGAGGGCTTTAGATTGGGCTACAGCTGTTGGGGAGAGCCAGCCACACATTTGCTGGTCATATGATACTTTCATTTCCGAAATGAAAAAAGTTTTTGATGACCCGGTACGGGGGAGGGATGCTGCTAGGCGCCTTCTTTCTCTCCGGCAGGGCTCCCGTAGTGTAGCCGAATTTTCAGTGGAGTTTAGAACAGTGGCTTCCGACTCACGCTGGAATAACGAGTCACTACAGGATGCTTTTCTTCAGGGGCTGAACGAAGCAATTAAAGACGAGCTAGCGGCTAGGGATGATCCAGGTAGCTTGGATAATTTAATAGCCACAGCCATTAAGATTGATAATCGCCTCAGAGAGAGACGTAGGGATAGGACTAGCCGTCACTCCAATCCCAGCGACTTCTCACTTGATCCCCAAATTGGAACCGCCACTACCCCTATTCCCCGATCTTTCCCGACTCCTTACTCAGCCTCATCCCATGGAGATGAGCCCATGCAAGTGGGAAGGGCCCGCCTCTCACCATCTGAGCGTGCTAGAAGGATCCATGCTGGGGAATGTGTTTATTGCAGCCAAACCAGTCATCTCGTTTCCTCCTGCCCTAGTCTGCCAAAAGGTCAGGCTCGTCAGTAGCTGTGGGGATTCTGGCGAGCCCTTCCTCCTCTCTCAACCCCCGACCCAGAACGCAGCTAGAAGCCATGCTTTGCTGCAACCAACAGTCCCTACCCCTGCTCGCCTTAGTGGACTCGGGGGCGGATGAGAATTTTTTGGACATTGACATTGCAGCTCAGGCAGGAATTTCCTGCGAAGTGTTAGATTCACCTCTTAGTGCTAATGCTCTAAATGGAAAATTCCTGGCCCAAGTCACTCACCGCACCAAGCCAGTAAACCTCATTCTGTCTGGAAACCATCGTGAGTGTTGGGCCATCCCTGGTTAAGAACTCACAACCCCCAGATTGATTGGGTAACTGGCAAGATCATTAGTTGGAGTTATTTTTGCTTATCCTCATGCCTGCAGTCTGCCCTACCGCCAGCAGAGGCCGCCTCTCCACCACTCAAGATCGAGCCGCCTGACCTGTCATCTGTTCCCACTGAATATCATAACCTAGGAGAGGTGTTCAGTAAACAGCGAGCTCTTTCTCTTCCTCCTCATCGACCCTACGACTGTCCCATTGACCTCCTTCCCGGGGCCCCTCTGCCTTCCTCACGTCTGTTCAACCTATCTCGCCCTGAGAGAAAATCCATGGAAAATTACATCCATGACTCCCTGGCTGCTGGTGTCATTCGGCCATCCTCCTCCCCAGTCGGTGCTGGGTTTGTCTTCGTCTCCAAGAAGGACCGCTCACTGCGGCCCTGCATTAATTACAGGGGTCTCAATGCCATTACTGTAAAAAACAAATACCCACTGCCCCTCATTAACTCCACCTTTGAACCCCTCCAGGAAGCCACCATTTTTTCCAAACTGGACCTCCGCAATGCCTACCACCTCGTCAGAATCCGAGAAGGGGACGAGTGGAAGACGGCCTTTAACACACCACTCGGTCACTTCGAGTATCTGGTGATGCCTTTTGGACTGACGAATGCCCCTGCAGTCTTTCAGTCAATGGTGAACGATGTGCTCCGTGACCTCCTCAACCGATCAGTCTTTGTCTACCTGGATGACATCCTCATATTCTCTCGTAACAAGGAGGAGCACATTATCCATGTCAGGCAGGTGCTGCAGAGACTCCGGGAGAACAGACTCTTTGTAAAGGCGGAGAAATGCGAATTCCATGTCAACACAGTCTCATTCCTGGGCTACATCGTTGAGGAAGGAAAGCTTAGGTCCGACCCTGAGAAGATCCAAGCGGTGGTGGGGTGGCCCAAACCAACCTCAGTCAAACTGCTTCAACAGTTTCTTGGTTTCGCCAACTTCTATCGGCGCTTCATCAGGGACTACAGCAGAGTGGCGGGTCCTTTAACCAGACTCACTTCCCCCACAACTGGCTTTTCCTGGACCCCAGAGTGCGATGCAGCCTTTTCAGAGCTAAAGAGACTCTTCACCACTGCCCCTGTGCTCATCCACCCTGATTCCTCTCGCCAGTTCGTTGTGGAGGTCGATGCCTCCAACACCGGGGTAGGAGCAGTTCTTTCCCAGCGCTCGGAACGAGACCAAAAATTGCATCCTTGTGCATTTTTCTCTCGCCGCCTCACCCCAGCTGAGAAGAACTATGACGTGGGTAACGGAGAGCTTCTGGCTGTCAAACTTGCCCTAGAGGAGTGGAGGCACTGGCTGGAGGGAGCTGAACTCCCTTTTATTGTATGGACGGACCACAAGAACCTGGCGTACATCCAATCTGCCAAGCGCCTTAACTCCCGTCAGGCTCGATGGGCCCTGTATTTCGGCCGCTTCTCATTCACCCTCACCTACCGTCCAGGGTCACGGAACCTCAAGCCTGACGCCCTCTCTCGCCAGTTCGCTTCCGATGGACCAGCTGCCAGTCCAGACACTATCCTGCCTGCCTCCTGCATGGTGGGGGCTGTTACCTTGGAGATTGAGTCATTGGTCAGGGAGGCCCAGCGAGCGCAGCCTAGCCCAGGTAACTGCCCAGCTAATTGTCTTTTTGTGCCTACCCTTGTTCGCTCCAAGGTCCTGCAGTGGGCACACACCTCTCGTTTCTCATGTCATCCTGGTGTCCATCGCACACTGTTCGTTCTCAAACAACGCTTCTGGTGGCCTTCCATGGCTCAAGACACCAGGGCCTTTGTTGCTGCCTGTACAGTGTGTGCCCGCGCCAAGTCCTCCCACCAGCCTCCCGCTGGCCTGCTTCGCCCACTGCCAGTACCTAGTCGCCCTTGGTCGCATGTGGCATTGGATTTTGTTACTGGACTTCCACTTTCACAAGGAAATACCATCATCCTAACTATTGTGGACAGATTCTCAAAGATGGTACACTTTGTGGCTCTTTCCAAACTTCCCACTGCCCGAGAGACTGCAGATATTCTGGTCAACCATGTAGTTCGACTTCATGGGATCCCCACCGACATCGTCTCTGACCGGGGCCCCCAGTTCATTTCCCACGTTTGGAAGGCCTTCTGTCAGGCTCTGGGAGCATCGGTGAGCCTGTCATCTGGCTATCATCCTCAGACGAACGGGCAAACAGAACGGGCCAACCAGGATCTGGGGTCGGCCCTTCGTTGTGTGGCTTTCAAGAACCCTTCGTCATGGGTCCCACATCTGCCATGGATCGAGTATGCCCACAACTCCCTGCCAAGTGCAGCCACAGGTATTTCACCTTTTCATTGTGCCATGGGTTTCCAACCACCTCTGTTTCCAGCCCAGGAAGAGGAAGTTGCTGTTCCCTCCATTCAGACCCACCTTCGTCGCTGTCGTAAGGTGTGGAGGGACACCCGAGCAGCCCTGCTCCGCTCCGCTGCCCGCAACCGCCTCATCGCAGACCGCCACAGGACCCAGGCCCCCAACTACTTACCAGGTCAGAGTGTTTGGCTTTCGTCCAAAGATCTCCCACTCAAGACAGAGTCAAAGAAACTTACCCCACGGTATGTCGGCCCCTTCATCATCGACTCCATTATTAATCCATCTGCAGTCAAACTCAAACTTCCCTCACACATGAAGGTTCATCCAACATTTCATGTATCTCTGTTGAAACCTGTTGCCAGCAGTCCTTTGTCTCCTCCAGTGAGTGTTCTCCCACCCCCCCGCATCATCAATAATCATCCAACGTACACCGTCAGGCGATTGTTGGACGTTCGTCACCGTGGAAGGGGATTCCAATATCTGGTGGATTGGGAGGGCTATGGTCTAGAGGAGAGGTGTTGGGTTCCCCGGCGAGACATCGTGGGCGCATCTCTGATACGGGACTTCCACCGGGATAACCCTGGAAGACCTGGTAAATCTGGTAGACCGCCTGTGTGTTTTCCCTTTCCCTGTCTGTGTGGGCGTGGTGCCTGTCACTCCTGGCTCCCGGCTCAAATCTCCACCAGCTGCAAACAGTTGAGCACTCTCCTCTGCGACACACCTGATTCCCATCAGCCATCACGGATGGTATATCAGCGGAGGCTCCACAACCTGTCAGCGCCAGATCGTTGTTAAACCCCAGTGGTAAAACTCTTAGCCTTCTCAGCCTTAGAGTATAGTGACTATTTTCGCTACACCTGAATATATTCTTACCTGTTCTTCTTGTGCTCCAGGATTACGCTCCAGTGGATACTCTCCAGCCGGATTATCTCCTCCAAATAAAACCTTTATAACACACTGCCGTGTCCTGCGTTTGGGTTCTCTCAGATAACCGTAACACCATGAACCATTGCGCAAAAATTGAATGTAGCCTTTAAATATTTATTCATTCAATTTTAATGAATATATTAAATCATTAATTCAGTCATTATAGTGGCCTTAGTTCTGGTCAAGGCAGTAATGATAATTTCCTCTATCTCCTTTCAATCACACCTTTACCCTCTTCATTCACACTTTGGATATCTCCATAGATCTAAATATTTTCAGGGATCATGTTGTTGGATACATTTATGGACGGAAGAGAATCAGCTTGTTGGTCCCCCTGGATGGACGGAAACATACTCTAATAAGGCAGAATTTATCATTTGTGTCAAAATGTTATTGGATTGAATATTTTTTCCTACATTTAAAATACCTTTGGGCTGGTGGTGTGGGCCGAAATTCACATATAAACATTGCTGTGAAGTGTTTCCTCAATTAGCCGTATCCACCTCTCACAGATGGCTTTAGCAGATTGATCCAGAGAGAGGGGAACACAGGATGGAAGATGTTTTTTGCCCACTGTAATATGTTTTCAATGACCTCCTGTTTACATAATATATTTTCCACTATCCTCCCTGTAGACTTGCAACATCTGAACTGCCCATCTGGGGCATTGGCTGGCCCCAGTAGTTAGACAAATATAACAGTCCCTAAAATAGAATAGTTTCCTTCAAGGGAGGAGTCAACACAAACCAACTATTTGATCTGTTTTTGTAGCAGGGTGGGTTGAGTCTTTATTGTCAGGGTTTGAGTTTTGTGTGTATAGTTTTGGGGTTATTTTGCTGTTCTGTTCTCCCTGTCTCATGTTTTCCTCCTTGTTTCTTGTCTGGTCCTTCTCCCTGTGTTTTCCTTCCTGTCATTAGTTTCCCTGGTGCGTCTGATTGTCTAATTGTGTTCACCTGTTGCCCTTGTGTTTCTACCTCCCCTGCCTAGCTGTTTCTTGTCCCGTGATTACCCCTCTCTGTATTTAGTCTTGTCTTTCCCTGTGTTCCTCTGTCGGTTCATTGTTTTGTCTTTCCTGTCTCCTCCATGTCAGTCACCGTCAGCTTTTTGGTATTGTATCTTTCTTGTGCTTCCTTTGTGTTTTCTGCCATGTTTTTGCCATCAGCTTTTAAAATAAAGCTCGCTTTTGTTTTCTAGACCAACTTACCTTTTTTGTAGTCTGTTTTTGGGTCCTACCTTTCCCAAACCGTAACATTTATTGGTCTGAGCTTTAAGTAATGAGACTCTGGTTGCTCATTAAGCAATCAGTAAAAGATTGTTTCTCTTTTGGCGATAGATCTTCTTTGTGAGGTTGGGAAAATACCAACAAGGTTTTAGTAAAAGCAGATTTCCTAACGGACTGGTCAAGATTGTGATGCTTAAGAAGATTTACTCAATACTTAGAAATACTAACTAACTTGGGATGTGCATTCAAGGTCATCAATAATAGTCACACATAAGAACACGATATGAGCAGTCAAAACACTTATTTATTAAGGTGAGCTTGTATTATGTGGCCCTATCATCCAAGAGGCGTGCAATTATCTAATTAAGGTGAACAATTGGTATTTGAGTCTTTCTACCAGATGGTTAGTTGATTAAAACATATTAAAAACACATTTTAACATTAATACAAATCTACCTAGGTTACCTAATGCTATCGGTTGTGCAAATTTGCTTTGAATAAACAGCGGGAGATGGAACGACAGTTGAGTGCACATTCATTAGCATCACAGCCTACACCTAGCAGGATTAGCTGAGTTCTCATAAGAAGAGATGAATAAACACAGAAGAATAAATCGTATTTAGCTATACGGTAATTCATTAAGATAATAGAGCACAGACTTCAACCAACTTCTAAATGTTTTTGTCGCAAAATGGTCAAAATATCTATTTAGGCATTATTAATCATACATTTGACAGAGGATAAAGTTATTTTTCAAATAGGAAATTGTTTATCTGGGATGCTTTTCAATTAAGTATTGAGAGAAAGTCTGATCTCTCTCTCTCAATACTCACATCTTAAAAAAACGCAGATAACGTTTTATTCATTTTTTGATATCGGTGTATTTATTTATCCTAACTATCTATATTTAATTTCCCATTTAGTTTGGTGAAGGCGATGGGCCCTAACTCAAAAGAGAATGAATGCAGTAATAGCAAATACTCCATAATTGAATCCAAGATTAACGTTATAAATAATCTATCATGAATCTTGAATGCATTTATTCATATAAAACAAATCCTAATTTGAAAATGGCAATGGATGTTTTTAAGAAAGGAAAATGTGCAATACATACAGAGCCAAAGCCAAACCCTTACTTTCAAAATCCTCCCATGCATTCTCATTCTGTAGTCTTTACATAGGGTGAAATTCAGGCGATTCCCATGAGAGACATTGTGATATGATAAATAATCATGCAATATCCTCTGCTGGCTTATTTTACAGCCACGCAGTGAGCCGCCTCCAGTGGTTTATGTTCTCTGTTATATGTTAATACAGGCATGGGGAGGGAGGCGTTTTCAGAGAGATTACAAGATCAATCACATACAAGAACACCCGTGCAAAAACACACATTATTGGACATGTATGTGCAACCGATATAAAATGTATCCGCCAACAACTAGTTACCCTCTGCGCAATAACACGCAGAGCAGTCATTATAATTTCATGTTGCATCTCCAATGAATCACATATCTTGATTGATGGTAAATCCACTGATTGGCTTTGCAGTCAACAATGATGGGGAATAACTGCCCTATGATATGCATGACCACACTGATATTTATTCAATATTTCAGCCAATGTTGAAACATAGTCAGGTTTTTGTTGTCAAAAGTACGTCAGCAAGTGACTGGCAGACTCACTGCATAACTGCGGAGGAATGACACTCATGTCTCTCTATCATGTTACATTAACAACACTTCCTGACACTTTTTTGCTGACAGAATTCAGTTTAATTGGATCCACAGACATATATGAGACACAACAATTTGGCTTTTATATAAAACTTTTGACATTTTTTTGCTTTGGACCCCGTCCTGACAATTACAATATGGAAAGTAAAGGACAAGTACAATCATGTTTGTGTCTTTCTCAACGTAATAATTCATGTTTATTCTTTTCTGTCACCTGGGGGGTATATTACGAAGCAGGATTTTCGCTTAGCCGGCTAAATTCAGGGAAAACTCCGGCTTTCCGGTCCTATGAAGCTGGTTCTCTTTTGAGCAGGCTAGATCTCCATGGTAATTTATGCTTAGCGGCTAACCTGGTCGGGACGCGTCTATCGTTATTCCAACCCAGTTTAGATTTAACCACGCCCACTTCCGCATTACGCAAGAACGTAGCTCTACGCGATAGCGTCATAGACTTCTTCTTCGGCAGATAGCGGTCGCGGTAAATCAGGATGAGCAGGATATTGAATAGTTGTTTTTTGTCTTTCCAAAGGATTTGTTGACTGAAAGTAAACGATCCTGTAATCAAAGCCATATCGAAGAGTCCTGAGATTGTATTACTGGTGTTTTATCATCTATAAATAGCCTGTGTGTATTCTCAAATGTCGTTTTCAGGACAAACAAAAGACATTTTAAATATCTTATCAGCTGGTGTAAGTGCAGAATATTGAATAAATACATGTGTGAGTACATATAAGTGTGTGTTTATATGTTTATAAATGAATAAATGTGTGTGTATATATATATATATATATATATATATAAAACAGTATCATTAAATAATGCTGTGTGTGTATAAATGAATGAATACATCTGTGTATATTTATGAATAAATACATGTGTGAGTACATATATAAGTGTGTGTGTATATGAATAAATGTATATAAATATATATATATATAATAGTATCATTAAATAATGCTGTCAGATAAATGAAGTACACAGTAATAGTCAAGGTTATATTCAATATTCTGCACTTACACCAGCTGATAAGATATTTAAAACGTCTTTTGTTTGTCCTGAAAACGACATTTGAGAATACACACAGGCTATTTATAGATGATAAAACACCAGAAATACAATCTCAGGACTCTTCGATATGGCTTTGATTACAGGATCGTTTACTTTCAGTCAACAAATCCTTTGGAAAGACAAAAAACAACTATTCAATATCCTGCTCATCCTGCTTTACCGCGACCGCTATAACTGCCGAAGAAGAAGTCTATGACGCTATCGCGTAGAGCTACGTTCTTGCGTAATGCGGAAGTGGGCGTGGTTAAATCTAAACTGGGTTGGAATAACGATAGACGCGGTCGGGACCAAGTTAGGTTGCAGGCTAAGAGCTCAACTCAGTGAAAGCACTGCCTGCTGACCAATCAGAGCTCAGTGTGCGGAGTTTAAAGCGATCAAGTCATATTACAGGAGAAAGGAAATACAGAAAAACTGCCGTTGCAGGAAAGACGGCCGGCAAAAATCACCGACTGTGTGAACGTGAACATTAATAGAATATCACCTCCATCTTCAGAGCAATCTGACTATTATAACATTAGCGTTAAGAAAGCTTACTTAAATATCTGCCACGACATAAGTAACCGGATCAGAGTAACATTAAGTACAGTCCGCGGCATATCACTTCATAATGTATCATATATTTCCTTATCTGAGTCAGCTGAGCCGTATCTGGCCGTGCAACACTCACGAGTCAAATGTAATTAATGTCAGATCGTGTCTTAGAGACGGGGCAGTGATATCATAAACCTGTTAATGTACGCATTCAAACACTTTTACCAGCTGTATTCACCTTGCAGGTGCAGCTATGTGGCTTTGATCCTGGATAAAGTGTTTAAGTCATGGATATTTAATTTAACTTCTTCATATGTCTAATATTATAGTTGACTTTTCATTCAGGAAGTATGACGCTGCGCTGTCAGTACGCTTCTCCATGTTTGTGATTGGTCGAATGCTCCAAATACCACCCCTTTCATGTGAACGCGCACCTAACTCGATAGGACACGGCTGGCTTGAGCGATCCACTTGATAACCCGTGTCGTAGGACCGTTTAGCGAGAGCGCGTATGTTTTGGATTAGGCCAACCGGCTAACTCAAACATATCCAGGTTAGGTTGAACCAGCTTCGTAGTATAGGCCCCTGGACTGCAAGCAAAAGCACAGAACAACAACACATCCCTCCACCAACACGTCCTTGACTCTATAATACCGGTAATAACTTTTATTAAAGTTAGTTTAATATGTACAGTTCTCTCTCTTACACTTCAATTGAGTGCTTGTTTACTATCTTTGTGAAAATCCTTGTTGGTTTAAAAAATGGATAATACCTAGAATTAAATCCAGATCCGATTCCACATTTTCAAGTGAGTCATGTGTTGTTAATGTGGATTTTGAAATGGAGAACCTTTTTTTATTGTAATAGGACTATTTTCCAATGTACTTCATGTTCTGTTTGCCTCCATTCGACAGAATACTGTTTGACTGAAAAGCAGGTTCTGGTGGCATGTTCTTTAATTACATATATACACTTAAATATCACCCATACTTCTCCATTGTCCTTATACATTCAACCACAAAACTCAGTTTAAAAAGAAAGAAAAGGGGTTATTATAAACACAGAAGGGAGGACAGGAATGTGCATGAAGGATACCTGCTTTAGCCAATTGATGTAAATGTATTATTTTCTTGTTTAGCATGGTCATTTAAAACCAGAATAACTTCTCTAAAGATCAAAGCAACTTCTTCCTCAACACATCAATAGTCGGTAATAGTTCTGTCCTCATCCTGTTACAAACAAGACATCACGAGTCATGCATGTTGAAGTCACATTCAGTATCATGAAACCAAAAGAACAAAAATAAATGTTTTTTCTTGGCACTTTTGAGATTTTTTTGTAGAAGAGTACCACAAATGAGCATCCGTTGCTGGAACCTTTCATACAACACAAGTGTGACTCACAACTCACGACGACAACATCAGTACACATGACTCATGACATACGAGTGATGTGAGCAGGGTCCTATTGGGAGTCCTCCATATGTATGTATGTGTGTACACACACACACACACACACACACACACACACACACACACACACACACACACACACACACACACACACACACACACACACACACACACACACACACACACACACACACACACACACACACACACACACACACACACACACACACACACACACACACACACACACACACACTCTAGTCACCATTAGAAAGCTTATTTTGAGTGTATTGAATCTGAAGTGAATCGTTCTTATTAGCTTAAGGTCCCAAAAACATTACATATTAATTTGCAGCAGGCTGGTTAAAACATTGTGACCTTTGGGGTCCTCTTTCTCTTCCCACTCAGGCTGCCTTGTTTGCACATGTTAAACACTGATCCGAAACATCTATAAGCACAGTTTTATTCTTTGTGACGAGGTCTTTACAGCAGGCCGCCCTCAGACATTAGTCTCCTCCCCTTCAACAGTGTTTGTGTGCAGTTTCTCCTCCAGACACGCCTCCTCTATGGCCGTGCTCACGTGACTGCTGGCGCCCCGGTGTGGCAGAAAAGAGAACTGCAGGGTGTGTCTGCTCTTTGTGGTCCCGCCTTTCCCCGTGCCGTTGCTATAGGAAACCACTAGTCTGCGGTTCTCCTCGGGTGCGGCTGAACAGGAGGGCTCAGCTTTGTTGAGGCGAGGCGAGTCACCGCCGGGGTCGCTGGCGTTGTTGTCGTGGAGATAGGGCAGATTGCCAGTGGCAATGCTGCCGCTCTTGAGGTGCGGCGTGTGGCTGTGGGTGTGGCGGTACTCCTCTTCAATGTCCTTACCCAGCTTCCACCTCTTCCACTTTTTTAGCATCTCTGACTGCACCTGCAGGATGGGAAAACAGCGGACAGACGAATGAACATATGTGATGAAGATTAAATAAGACACCAAGCACTTCATCAGATGGATTTGTCTTGAGTAACATTATATTTAAAGGTGTAGAGATGAGCTGACATAAGATGTTGTGTCTGTCGCACGTTGTAGACAAAAGGATAAAGTGGATTATTAAGATCCAAGTAGGGAATGAGTCCTTACCCCAAGTGAAGGAGTTCAAGTATCTCGGGGTCTTGTTCTCGAGTGAGGGAACAATGGAGCGTGAGATGGGCCGGAGAATCGGAGCAGCGGGAGCGGTATTGCAGTCGCTTTACCGCACCGTTGTGACGAAAAGGGAGCTGAGCCAGAAGGCAAAGCTCTCTGTCTACCGGGCCATTTTCGTTCCTACCCTTACCTATGGTCATGAAGGATGGGTCATGACCGAAAGAACGAGATCGCGGATACAAGCGGCCGAGATGGGTTTTCTCCGCCGGGTGGCTGGTGTCTCCCTTAGAGATAAGGTGAGAAGCTCGGTCATCAGGGAGGGACTCGGAGTTGAGCCGCTCCTCCTTCGCGTCGAAAGAAGCCAGTTGAG
Source organism: Pseudochaenichthys georgianus (assembly GCF_902827115.2). Taxonomy (NCBI): domain Eukaryota; kingdom Metazoa; phylum Chordata; class Actinopteri; order Perciformes; family Channichthyidae; genus Pseudochaenichthys; species Pseudochaenichthys georgianus. The sequence continues at coordinate 18,325,888 of NC_047503.1, read as the reverse complement.
GTGGTTCGGGCACCTAGTTAGGATGCCACCTGGGCGCCTCCCTAGGGAGGTGTTCCAGGCACGTCCAGCTGGGAAGAGACCAAGGGGTAGACCTAGGACCAGGTGGAGGGATTATATCTCTTCGCTGGCCTGGGAGCGCCTTGGGATCCCCCAGTCAGAGCTGGTTGATGTGGGGAAAAGAAAGTTTGGGGCTCTCTGCTGGAACTGCTACCCCCGCGACCCGACCACGGATAAGCGGGAGAAGATGGATGGATGGATTATTAAGATTTAGAGATACACCAAGGAACGATAAAGGCTGGAAACAGAAATGCTGATGATGTAAAATGTCTAGTTTATCAGCTCTAAAAGAGAAAGGGAGGAACTCCAACGATAGCAAAGATTACATTAAGGTGACGTGAAAGCACATCTGTCTCACCTCTTTGTTGATGAAGCAGTACAAAATAGCAACCAGCAGGCCCTGAAACACAAAGTGGAGTTTTAATATTTCAGTCATGGAAGATACTGGTGATAAAACCAATGATACGCACTTTGTACTGCGTTTTAACGGACAGAGGTCTAACTATTTCATCTGTTAATTATTATCAACAAATACCCTGGTATCACTTTGGCCTTTATATTACTCCAAAGCAAGCCTGTTGTGAAGTGATTTCAGAACAAACAGAACATGTGTATCATTTAAATTAGATGGCACACAATGCCAAATGCACACAATGCCAAAGGTCTTTGTTACTAAGTTAGACAAGCAAAACTTAAAGAGTATATACAAAACTTCGTAGTGAATATTCTTTTGGATGCTGATTGACAGGTTGCTGTAATGCACCAAGGAAATCAGCAATGCAACAACAAAGGCATGGAAGAATAGCAATCACAGCAAGAAACAATACAGGTTTCACATTTTTCAAAAGGATTGACTTTGTAGATTTTATAAGGAAGGAAAAGAGTGTAGTTGTTAGACCTCGAGGGAAAACATAATTCATTTGGTTGAGTGACACTGTATGTAAAAGAGAAACATGGTTATTTAGAAAAACTCCACTGGGTATCTTTAAATATTAATCCTATCAATCCATTATTTATCCATTTGTACAGCATTTTACGCACAGTTACTTGTTCCTAATTAAAGAAATGTTGAGAAAAGGACAATATGATACTGATTAAACACAGTCATCATTTAACGGTCACCTGTTGTGCAAAATCCACTTTTTCGTGTCTTTTACATGTATACATAAAATGGTGTCCCCTCTGTGTTAAGTGATTCAGAAAGTTTCAGGTAAAAAGATTCTCTCACTTTTTGTCCTGATCCATTTATATAAAAACCTGTCTGAAAATGAGCCGATCAGATTTCGGGCACTTTGTGATGTCACAATGCTTTGTTTGGGTTGTGTAACCATTAGCCAATCACCATCCAATAACCAGCCACCTTATCACCTGGATCTCATCCTAGAGCACCATTGTGTTTTTTAAACCAATCATCTCGCAGAGGGGCGTGGCCAGCAGCAGCTCATTAGCATCTAAAGTAACAGACACAGAATCAGCACTTTTGGAACAGGGCTGAAACGGAGGGGTTTGTGGGATGCTACAATGCATGATCTGTTTGGTGTTTGGAGCCAAACTATTCAGAGACATGTTTTGTATATAGCTGAGACCTATAATATATTGTTGAGAAAGGGTATAATATGGGACCTTTAAAGTAGACTATTTATTACAGATTAATCAAAAAGTAATACTTAATACTAGAGTCAGATGCGTTTAAAGAAATTACAAAAGGCTAAGGAATTACTTTGTATACAACATAAACAATTAAAACAGGAGAGAACACGGATAGACACACTGACATCAATATTTGAGATTCATGTGGAGGTGAGCTCTGACCTGGAAAGAGTTGAAGAGCAGGTCGCAGAAAAGGCGAATGAGGCGCAGCATGGAGCCTTTAGGGACGGACTCATCGATGACGAAGGTGAAGAGGATGGCGTGAATCCCAAGGAGGGGAATAAGGGTCAGAGTGGACTTTGCTAATCTGGACCAGGGGAAGACAAAGAGGGAGATAAAATCATATTTCCAAACATGTTAGACACTGCTCATTCTGCTTTGTTACGACTTTCATCAGGTTTCAAGATGGAGGCAGGACTCACCTGAACTTGTAGTCAGTGTATCTCATCTTATGAGCTCTGAGCTTAGACATCAGGATTTTGATGATCCGTATGAATATGAAGAAATTAATCTGTAATAAGAAGAGGGGGGGATCGAAATGATGCAAACACATGCGTTCTGTAAATGTTTACATGACATAATGGGTAAGAGACACAGATATTCCCCAAAATGCCTTTCTGAGTATTTCTGTGCTCTGTGGGATTTCAGCTGGCAACACATACCACACACACACGCACACACAAACACACTGTGATGTAGTGCAGACCCTCTCCAATGACAGAGAACATTAATTATTGCAGCACTCAAGATATTAGCGCTCCAAATTTGGTATCATGTGTGTTGTCTCAACAGATGTGTTGGTCCAAATATGTGTGAGTGCACACAAACACAGTTTATTTAGGTGTGAATATGTGTGTGCGAACTTTAGAGTTGTGTTGTGGATTGCTGGAGGATGACATACACAACTGTACGGCAACTAATTCAGAGATTACGATTAAGAGAGTTTTTCCACAGAGCACAATCTGTGTGACTTCCACAGTGTATGCCACTTACGGGTGTCTGGATATTTCAGCTTGTGTGTGCACTTGTTCTAATACTGTAAGTGTGTCCATCCATAATGTTGTTTGTCACTATGGGAACAAGAGGCAGGAAACACACAAGTGGAATACCACTACTTATTTATGTTTGGGAACGTGTGTGTGTGTGCATGTGTGTTTTGGTTAATTTTATTATTGGATTCTCACTATTATGAAGGTGTTGCCAGTTTAATCTATAAACAGACTCACACACTAGGCCGTGAGATGGTTAACAAGATAAAAAAACTTTAATCAAACTTAAATGCTTCACATAATACTTCTCTTTTCCAGAATACATGTTTAGAAGTTTAATATCCTCTTTACCTGGTAAATAAGATAGAAGATAATACACACAAACATCTGTAATTAAAACATGTTTAACAAAAGAGGAATCCTTTTTTTTGGTGGCAGTTATTTATTTTTTTATATTGTGTAAAAGTGTGATTCATTTCTTGCTACATTTTGCATGGTTCACTTCAGTGAAAACCTGAGTCCCGTCACAGTCTGTCGTCCCCAGGAGATCTAAAGTTCACCCAAACACTTGACTGAACTGGCTGATTTCATTATTTTCTACTCCATAAAATCATTGTTAGACGCCACACCCGACTGCACAGAGAGGCATTCTGTCGATATTATCTATACTACTCAGCGAGGAGGGATCATAGTGGCACTGATGTACAAGAGGGGATGCGGGGAAACTGCGAAATTAGGTGTCATTCTAAGAGGAGTTTTACACTCGCAACCCAACTTCTATAAACTTTCTAACATGCATACATTCATAGAAGCACATAAAGCATGTTTTTAAGGGAGACATTTTGACATGTCATAGTAGGGAAATCAAAGAGGTATTTAATCACATTAATTATGGATTCATCTAACTGAGGGGAGGTCTTGCTCTTGTGGCTCATTAAAACGCTAACTTGGACACTTAATGGAACAGGGCCATATTAGCATTTTCATGTGTGCTCTTTCTACTGGGACAGGTCAAATTGTCTGCTGTGAAAAAGTTAAATAGTGAATACTCTCTCTGCCTTTTCTGCCTGTGGCGGGGTCATGAGGAAACGGTTCACACCTTTGCTCTCTTCCTTGGGACAAATATTTGACTTTTGGTTGATGATTCAGCTCTTTGTTATTCTCTTTTATCATGGCTGTGCAGCCCGGTATTTGACAGCAACATCCGCCAAGACTAGGGTTGCAAAATTCAAGGGAATTTTCAAAGATGGAAACTTTCCACGGGAATTAACGGGAATTTATGGGAATAAACTGGGAATTTTCAAAATTGAAGGTTGGCTCTTCACAGGGAAACATAGTTGGGTGAAGTATATTTTAGCATAATCTTGACTAAAACAAACAGATGCCATTCAAGCACACTTGAATATCCATGCCATAGCACACTGCTTACTGCATGGCTATTGAGACCACACAAAGGTTCGCAACAGGCTCACAAATGTGAGAGTGGAAGAACTGGTTGGCATTCGGGCAAACCTAAGGCTCTTTGAGCCTGACACAGAGCCATCCTCAACAAGGCTGGACAGTGACACTGAAGAGGAAGACTCAGAGTGTGATGTTGATGAGGCCCAGGAAGAGCCCGTTGACTGAAAGGCTTTAGCAAAAATGCAGAGGGTTGCTTGAAGGAAGATGTTCATGTTTAATGGGACTTTTTGGAGGGAGAAGGGCTCTTTTCATTTAACATTTTGAATGGGACTTTGTGGGGATCTTTGGATGGGGTGTGCATTTTTGTTCATTTTTTAATGAGTGGGGTTGGGTGGATTAGTAACATTTAACTCAACATTCCTGTTTTCGTTCTTCAATGAAACAAATAATTGTTCAATAAAATAATTAAAACTTGTTCTGTTCTACTTAAAAAAAAATGTAAAAAAAAAAATCTGTTGAAATGTCATGTTTTTTTGTTTAATTTTGCATTGAATATTTTTCCAAAATTCCCCAGCTTAACTTCCCATGGAAACTTTCCGGAAATTTACCGGAAACTTTCCGTCCCTTTGCAACCCTAGCCAAGACACACTTTGTGAATGTCAGCTGCTGTGTGTGTCTGTTTGGGTTTGTGTGTTTTTGCGTGCATCTGTAGCTCCATCACATGCCAGCACACTCTGTACCTGAATTTATTTTGTCCATTTGTTCAAATGTATAGTGACAGGCAGAAAATCATTGGGCAAGGAACAAACAGACAGACTTACCAGATAAGCAAATAGTATAGGGGAACGGATAATCCACCAATATCCCATGTTAATATTCCTCTCCCAGCACCTACACACACGCACATTATACATTGTAAATGATTGCTGTTTTTTTTTGTGATTTTGTCACAAGATATTCATACAGTGTGGTAGGAATTCACAGATAAAAGCTGTTACATTCAAACTGCCTTACATATTATGTAACAATAGTATTATTGAATGCTATTACTGTACGAAAAGTGACTTACTCTTCGTTTTCATACAGATATTTCACTGTGATCCACGGCAACACGAATATGAGCGGTGCACCTGAGAACGAATGTGAGAGTGAACGTTATAAAGTTGTTGAAACAAAGATTAATGATGATATCATGGAAATGGTGCTCCTGATAGATCATCTGCTACACAACTTAATACAGTTTGAGCTATATTTATTATTTTACCCGGTTATCATGATGACAATATTTCATTTTATTGTTCAGTATTACACATGATGATGAGTTTACAAATCTCATTATTTCGAGACTAATAATTCTTGTTTCCCCAATGAGGACATGAAAGGTCTTTAAGTATGAAAGTGTCTGTCTGCCTCTGCAAAGCTTTATCTAATCTGTTCATGAGGCGGGTCTCTTCTTCAGACATGATCTCACCAACAGTGAATATCTTAGTGAGACCACGATTTGTTATCTCCGCTCAGTGAGGAGTTTCTTAATCAGGGAAAACAGTGTTGGACATCTCAAGATAACTATATCATTTAATTGGAGTAGCAAGCTACAAATTAAATATGAGCATCATAAAGTCATTAACAAGAACATTAAGATTATGTTCCCATGAAAGCACACATGTTTTTGTTGTAATTAAATGTGTCCTAACAATTCATACTTTTTGAATGAATATATTTGAATTTGTTGATGTACACAATCTTTTTCACAGTCTTAACATTATTATGGTCCTTGGTCTTGGAATGACCTTCAATCACGCCTCAAACTGAGGGCACTTGTCTCAATAGCATGTTTTAGATTGAAATTGTCTGAAGTCCTTACCACCAGCTGCTCTTGCAGTAATAAGTAGTGCCCCTTTCTTACTGTCCTAATGTGCAAAATGTAGTGACTGCTTTTTTGTCTTTTGTTATGTTCTCTGTATTTTATATGTTTGTGTTATGTGTTATGTGTAACGTTGCTGCCTTCTTGGCCAGGTCAGCATTGCAAATGAGATTCTATCTCAATGCTTTTATCTGGTTAAATAAAGGTTAAAAAAAAACAAAAAAAACATACATGATATCCCACTGTCTTGGGCAGTATTAGTGCAAAGTAAAATAAAAAATAGAAAGCCCTTTGATGTTCCAGAGGGAAATCTGAAGCACTTGAGTCAGTCAGTTAGTCTTTAAACTACAAATGTGAAAATGAAATAAATGTGAGAGTGTGCAGTAAGAAAAAGGTGAGATAACCAGTCCTCTGTGGCCAGCTCCTCATCTCTCCTTTTTATTTGTGTTGGCTCCTTATCCTCGCTTGAGACTTAATAGCGCAAATAGCTTAATGAGCGGTTGGTCGTCAAGTTGCCTTGTGGGTAACGAAGGCACCAGGTTTTGACGATGAAGTATGTACTGAATAAAAAATTCTGCTCTCGAGTGTGATACTTTTAGAAAAAAAAAATGTGTTATTAAAAACGATCTCTTTGTGTTTGCTTGTTTGTTTGTCACTAAGTATCATCACTTCAAAACACCTGTTGACAGGAGGCCCTTGCTGATTTGAATCACTTCACTAAATTACCTGACTGCCTGAGAAAGGATACTTTATCTTGCTTTTCCACTAGGGGTAGTTCCGTCTCAGGGCTACTTTTTCACCTTTTTTCTGGCCCTCCAAAATCAAGGTTCTTACCAGGCCAACAACCGGGCTGAATATGCTAAACTAGGGGCGTAAACACTCTTGACTGCTGAATGGTCGGAGAGAATCGCTGGCAAGGGGGCTACAACTACAACAAAATGAACATATTTTACCGTGATTTAATTGTAATACAGTACACGTTTAAAAATGATGCCGAAGCAACAACATACTGATACCGGTCTGCAGAAAAGCCGGCAGGCAAAAAAACTTTTAAAATGTGTGTTTTCTGAAAGGAGATCGGATCAATCAGGCTAAGCTAACGCAGTATGCTCTGACAGTCCACACTCACAACAACAGCCTACAGACATAAATAAACCCGCAACTGTATTCACCATGACACAGACAGTCTGTGGTTTGTACTTGTTTAACTTTTGTCCAGTTTATGAGGAGCTGTGAGCTCTGAGTGCTAACAGCTAAGAGAGGGGTCTGCCTGCAGACCTCCACTCTCAGGACAGTTCCGGTGCAGACCTCCACTCTCAGGACAGGAAGTGCACGCTAAGAATTCCAAAATAAAATCACCACTATCAGTACAGTGCCACTTTCCAAACAGGAAATGCACGCAAATACAAAATAAAATCGGATCTTGACGGATTGTGACACTTATTATATACATAAGTACGGTGGCCCTGAAGTGCAAGACACCACAGCATTTCACAAAACACAACAGCATTTCACAAAACGCCACAGCATTTCACAAAACGCAACAGCATTTCACATTGGACGGAAAGGGTATTCCTTAGGGAGAACACTTCTTGTTTGTGAATGCACAGAGCCAGCCATAGAAGCACTGCTGTGATTGGTTGTTTATCCTGCCAGTCAAGAAATGACGCTTCGTGATTGGCCCAACACATCAGCTGTCAGCTGTTAGCACACACTCAGAGCTCACAGCTCCTCATATCTGTTCAGAAACTGGACAAAAGTTAAACATATACAAAACACAGACTGTCTATGGAATGGCGAATACAGTCGCTGCTTTATTTATGTCTGTATGACGTTGTTGTGAGTGTGGACGGAGCAGCTACAGGTTAGTTTAGCCTGATCGATCCGATTCCGATAGGATTTACATGGAGATACGGCCCGCGTCTTGTTTGAATGACAGGAGTAAACACAGAATTAAAGCTTTATTAATTCATGGTTTTTAAGGGGCTTATCTCCACGTAAATACTATGGTAGACCACCCAATATTTGCATTGCTCTAATCGCTCGAGTTTCACCGCGGCTGTCAGCTGTGTTTGCTCCTGTCATTCAAACAAGAGGCGCTGGAAAGGGGGCGGGGCGTATCTCCATGTAAATTCTATGGGAGATACCAACTACAACAAAATGAACATATTTGACCGTGATTTAATTGTAATACACGTTTCAAAGTGGTGCCGAAGTAACTACATACTGATAACGGTTAGTAAAAACCATGAATTAACGCTTTGACAAGTCTGCAGATAAGACGGCAGGCGAAAAGCTTTAAAATGCGTGTTTTCTGAATGGAATCGGATCCATCAGGCTAAACTAACCTGTTGCTGCTCCGTCCACACTCACAACAACGTCATACAGACATAAATAAAGCAGCGACTGTATTCGCCATGACATAGACAGTCTGTGGTTTGTACTTGTTTAACTTGTGTCCAGTTTCTGAACAGATATGAGGAGCTGTGAGCTCTGAGTGTGCTGTGTTGGGACATATTTCGCTGTCGGGTGTTGACCAATCACGAAGCGTCATTTCTTGACTGGCAGCAAAAACAACCAATCAAAGCAGTGCTTCTCTGGCTGGCTCTGTCCAATCACAAACAAGAAGTGTTCTCCCTAAAGGAATACCCTTTCCGTCCAATGTGAAATGCTGTGGTGTTTTCTGAAATGCTGTTGTGTTTTGTGAAATGCTGTGGTGTTTTTTGAAATGCTGTGGTGTCTTGCACTTCAGGGCCACCGTACGTATGTATATATCTATATATATATAGATATATACGGACACCTTGTATTGTTGTTACTATCAGTACAGCCGCAGCGCCACTTTCCGAACAGGAAATGCACGCAAATACAAAATAAAATCGTACTGACACTTATTATCTACATAGATATATATTTATTTATATATATAAATTAGGGTTGTCAGTCGATTAAAATATTTAATCGCGATTAATCGCATGATTGTCCATAGTTAATCGCGATTAATCGCAAATTAATCGCACATTTTTTATCTGTTCTAAATGTACCTTAGAGGAATACGTTTTTAATACTCTTATCAACAACATATATACAACAACAATGCACGTAAGGTCTCTCTCTCGCTCGGGCCACACATACACACACCCTCCCGGTCCTCCCAATAGCCAGTCGGTGCCTGCCGGTGAGCGTGGAAGTGTGGTCTGCCACAAGCGGGCTGCAGGAGCGGGTCTGTCAGCATCAGCTTGTAGATGGTATTTTAAACTCGATGCGCTCTGAAACTACGGGGCGGCCGAGGAAAAAAAATACACATGCGTTAATCGCGTTAAAATAATTAGTGGCGTTACTTTTTTGTTATTAACGCGTTAACTTGACAGCCCTAATATAAATACGACATCTTGTATTTTAGTTACACCCGCTAGACAACAGTGGAAGGTTCGAGAAACAACCGTGTTTGCCGGGTGCACCGCGGCGGAGGTGGGGAGGTTCCAGCTGGGAACCTTCACCCCGCTGCGGGACCCGTGGGACCCCTGTACGGTGCGTCTTGGTCACGCTTCATATCGGCCGGCCCGGGAAGGAAGAGACACGCAGAGTGGGGGAAGTCCCCCACCCCAACGCAGCACACCCTCCCGGCCATCAGAGTCGAACCCACAATTCGGATAAACCGACCGCCAGAGCACCGGCACTAGGCCGGGCCGGCGTGGAGGCCCTCCGACAGTGGGTCGCGTTTGCCATTCGATCAGTGAGAGGAGAGGAGAAAAATGCAACAAAAATGGTCAAAATCCGTTAATATATGGATGAGTGGGGGGGGGGGGGCTGGACCCTCCTTGGTGTCATTTGAGTGAAAAACTTTTACAAGAACCAGGCTGGGGGGGTCAAAAGGGCTTGACCAAGGCCGACCCAAAGTGCACGGTGGTCGGACTAATCACCTCCGTGATGAGTCTCCATTGTGATTTGAAAACTTCCATCAAACGAGTCCTTCGGTGGGCGGGAAAAAAAACGCGCCAGAATCGTCACTTCCTGTACTGACAGTGGAGGTGTCCTGAGAGTGGAGGTCTGCACCGGAACTGTCCTGAGAGTGGAGGTCTGCAGGCAGGCTCCCATGACAGCTGGTTTTGTGGTTCGCAAACTTCGCATTGAAGATGACGTCACGGCAGTTTTACGCAGCGCCGCTCGCCCCACCTACACTGCGTTACTGTAGTTACTACCCCTGTGACTAAACTGTAATGGAAACGCAGCATAAACTGAGCCTGACCTACCAAGGCCTAACCATACCGTACTAAGCCGTGCGAGGTCCTGCAGTGGAAAAGTGCCATTAGATACTTGTTGACCATCCATGTCCGAATACTTCCTGTTGCCGTTAACCTTGTTCCTTTGAACAACTGCTCAAATAGACTGTTTGCTGTTCTCCTTCTTGGTAAAATGTATGTTTTCTCTTCTCACTTAGTTGAACTGTATTTGTTTGGTTAAAAAATAACAGCAATACAGGTTATTTTATAAGCGTAAATGTCTATGTTAGTCATTGTCTAGTTTAGATGTAATCAGCGCATTGGATGGGCATCATCAGCCTCATGTATATTGGTAATGAAAAGAAGGTTGATGGGCCGTCATCACTTAAAGGTGGGGTATGTCATTTTGGAGAAACCAGCTCGAGTGCACTAGAATTTGAAAATACACAGCTGGAAACAATCTGCCACTTCCTTACAGAGCCCCTCCTCCAACACACACAAACACACACATGACCAATGAGGGCACGAGATAAGTTTGTGCACGAGATGGAAGGCTGACAGGCAGGTAGGCCATCCAGTTATTTTAGCCCGGCCGGCTCAGATCATTGGTCGTGCTTTTTACAGTACCACGGCTTCCACAGATGACATTTTTTTATGTATTTATTGTCAAAACATTTCATATATTCATTGCTATCGGGATGTTAAGAGCATTCCATGGAATATAACAAAAAGTGTTTCTGAAATAAAATACATAACCCACCTTTAATCACATGGTTGATCCACGATACAAGAACTAAACCTCTTATGGCCATAATTATTATAATGGGAGAGAAAGAGTGTAAAGAGCCTGTGGCCTCCAAGAAGACCTGAGGGCAGCAGAGAGTCATACTTTAAAGAACAAACTCAAGAACCATCTTTTTGATTTGATTTAACAGCATTTTATTTTAGTCTTATCTTATTCCTTTTTATTCTTATATTTATTTGTATTTTATTTGTATTTTTTATTTTATATTATGAACTGTTTTTTTTTATCACAAAGCTATGTGTTACTCTGGTTATACCTTGGAAGGAGGGGGATAGTATTGTTTTATTTTTTGCAAATTGTGTTTGGTTTGTGAAGCACTTTGAGTTACCTTTGTGTATAAAAAGTGCTGTATAAATAAAGTTTGATGATTGACGATTGAGGAATCAAATTGCCGATAACACCCAACAGATGAGCAGTTTTTCTTACCCCAGCCAATGGCCAGATACATGTAGAAGTACTTCCTCTCGCTGAACACGGTGATGACGAGCAGGCTGTGCAGGTAGATGCCCTCCACCAGCAGCCAATAGTTGTTGGCCATCACGCTGTACTGCATCATCACCATGGCACCTCGACACCACGTAACAGCCTGAACACGACACAGGATGGGGGTGGTGCGAAAAAAACAGTAAGCCAAGGAGAGACCTTTTGTTATTGTACACAAGATGGAAATTGTGCAGCGAAAATACAATGCTCAGAGTCCTTGTCCCTGTCCTTCACATCACGTGTTTGATTCTAGCACACAATCTTTCCTCACACTCCTTAACAGCAGAATATGTTGAAAGAACACAAATCGTTTGCTCCTATTTTCAGAAATAATAAAATACGTTCTGCACATTAAAGGGGCTTATTCTCATTCATTTGTTAAAATCTGTGTAAATGAGCACTTCTGCTAAAACAATCCTTCCACCTGGCAGTTGAGGCATATGTAGATGCAGATTAAACAGCATGAATATCAGGTGTGCCTAAGGCTGGTCATTTGTATCACCACTCGAGTATGTGCAATGTTATGTTGAAAAACCAATGCATTAGTGACTCTAAACTGTGAAGTGGATGGATTATCTTGGAGCAAACTGCTCACTAACAGAAATGTTAACAAATATGTGCACATCATTTGAGAGGCATTAACTTGTTGAGTGCATTTAAAGTTCTCGTGAAAAATGAGAGTGAAAACAAATATGCGGTTTTTATGTGTGCAATATCAAACCAAATAGATTTCCAATGTCGCTTACACTTCGGCACTTTCGCAGGAAATCACATTTGTTGTAGTGGCCATTTTGTCATTGTTAATGTGAAATGTACGCAAGGCCGTTTGTACCATTTTAAATAAGATAAATTGCATATATCTCCGATGCAGATGTAGAGAAGCTTAACAAGAAAGGAGTTAGAGGAACTTGAGGGATCGGCATGTGTTGGAGTTTCTGGGTTTTGTTTTTCTCTCTGATATTAAACATTCACAAGTTGAGATGTATTCTCTATGAGCTGATGATGATGTATGACATTTCAAATACTAATATTGTCCTTCAGACCTTTCCTAGGGGATTTAACTTCCATTCATGAATCACTTGTAGGGGGACTCAACATTTATTGCTTTGTATAATAGCTCATTTCTCATCAGAACCCTATTAAGTTATGTATCTAGCTGTACCATTTGTAAAAGTCTGTTGAATTTATTCAATGTCCAAAAAGAGGTTGTAAATGCACATATTCAAGAAAAATGTAGTAGCCTAGACTTTATATGTGCCACAACCCTCTGTCTGATTACATATTCTCACTATACACTGTAGTGAATTTACAATATGCCCCATTAACAGAGCAGGAGGTATTGTGATGAGAAATGCAGTGAGAAATGTCCTTATAGAAAGGTATTTCTCTCGTGCTAAATAGCTGCACATCAACACATGAGCCTCATAGCCGGTGAGGCCAGCCGGTGAGGCTGGCGTGATGTTTTGGCTCTGACCGGTATGTTGACCCAGGCTTGTGTCCGGGTGCCCCCCCCGCTCCTGGGGTCCAGAGTGAGGGTCAGCAGGGCGTCTTTGACCAGGATGGACACGGCTCTCAGGATGAACGATGCGAACAGGTTCATGTGGATGTTGTTCCTCATGCAGTGCAGCTTCCTGGTGCAGAGTTGACAGTGTGTGAAATATTTGGACTTTGATATGTTGTATCATATCATATCACTGTAGTAATGCATGCAGGAACATGACTCTAACACATTCTTCATGTGTTCCTTATTTATTCCATCAGAACTTACACTGGCTGTCACTATATTGTTTTACACAATGTACCATACCCATCCTGTTCATATTGTCATGTCTAAGAAACTTATTGTGAAAGTGTATTATTTATGTTAGTTTTGTCATGTCCCTTTGTTCTGTGCTTTATGTTTAGTTCGTTAAGTAATTCTCCCTCTCATTTCAGGCCTCCACGTTCCCCGCCCCTATCTGTCTCCTGCGTCCGTGATTGTTTTCCCCGCCCTGATTGTTTCCACCTGTTCCCCTTACCCTGTGTATATATTGTGCTAGCTCCCTCCTGTCCATTGCCAGTTCGTTAATTCATTCTGGACAAACGTACCAGCCTACTCCACGGACATCTCACGTACCTTTCAGCTCTTGATCTTAGTTCTTGTTTTTCCTCAAAAGAGTGTTATTGTTTTCCCTGTTTTGTTACTGTGTCAATTCCAGTAAAGTCTTTATTTTGAACACTATCTGAGTCTGAGTTTGAGTCGTGCATTTGAGTTCATGCCTCAGAGTTCACTCCTTGACACATATTCATACTGTTATATCTTTCTTTTCTTAATGCATATTTATTTATATATTCATACACCTATATGAATATAATAGGCTACTGTATATACATCTTATTTAGTTTTATCATGCAGCACATCGTGTCCTATTTTCTGGAACAGGTTTTTTTTTTTTAAATGTGCAACTGCATGTAATTTATATATATGACAATAAAACATCTTGAATATTGAATTCTGTCGTTCACTCTTTGTTTTTGCATTCCCTGTTTCCCTCCTTTCTACTGTATTACGAAACTTATTTTCCCTGCATCTTTCATTCATTGCTTCTTTTTCTTTTCCGTTGTCCTGTTTGTTCTTATTTTTTTTCTACTACCCCCTTTCTCCCTTCATTCATTCATCCCTGCCTTTTCTTCTTTTCTTAGTTTGCTTTGTCTCTTTTCCATTTTTCTTCCGCCTTTACGTATTTGCATTCTTCTATTGATTACTTCACCCTTTCTTTCTTACTTGGTAGGAAAGCAAAAAGGGAAAGATTTTTCCCTAATATTATTAATCGCTTCTTATGTCTCTGTTATTCGTGCCCTATCTCCTTGCTTTTTTCTCCTTTTCTTTTTTCCTGCCTTCTTCTCTTGGTTTCCACTTTCTCTTTATTCTCATCGTTTTTCACAACCATTATTGATTCCTTTCCTTTTGTCTTTTCGTTCTTCTACCTCTTTTATCCTCCTCTCGCCCCCCCCCCTTCCTTCCTTCCCTGTTTACTCCTCGTACATGTTGTACCTGAAGGTGATGAGGATACCCAGGGCCAGTAGCAGAGCCCCCAGAGAGAGTGAGTAGCCCACTGTGTACATGATGCGTAACTGACTTAGGATGCGGCCATACTGCTGCTGCAGAACAAATGGAGAGACATAATCAGTTTCATCGACACACACACACACACACACACACACACACACACACACACACACACACACACACACACACACACACACACACACACACACACACACACACACACACACACACACACACACACACACACACACACACACACACACACACACACACACACACACACACACACACACACACACACACACACACACACACACACACACACACACAGCAATGTATACACACACCTCATCAGGGTCGTCCTCACACTCGCTGGTATTCTTTCGCGCCCACTGACTGTCTTCACTGCATACTCTGTAGACCCGACCCTGCTGAACTGTGAGACATTTTACATTATATTTTACATCAGGATGTCATGTGTAGCTCCCACCGTTCAGAAGTGTCTTAATGCCCTCACAATCATTTCATTTAGTGACGTTATTTTATCTGAAACAAAAATAAATTGTCAATCCTTCATATGGTTAAAATGAAGCTAAAGCAAGCTAAGCACAAAGACAAGAAGCGGGAAAAAGGTTAGCCTTGCTAATAATGAAGGTTAGGGCCCCATTTACACGGGAACGCAAACTAAACGCAAACGACCCGAATTCGATGTCAAAAAAGTCTTCCGTTCACACGGATATGGCTCAATAAACGTGTCCCTTCACACGAGACCGCTCGACCTGCTGGAGACGCTGTAGTACATCTGCCGGGCCTGTAAGTGGGACAGTCCTTCCGCCACAAAATACACCAAAAACAGCGAAGAAGACCCCCGAGCATGGTTGCCATTCTGTTCATTCACCGCGGTGGATTTAGTAACATATAGTTCATGTAGTTCTCCATGTCCACTTGTTGCTAATGGTTGTGGTAGAGGAGCTGTAGATTTTGCACTAACATCTGTAGCATGGTCAGTAGCAGTAGCTACTGACAGTAGCAACTGACCATGCTACATATGTGAGCAGCAGAGGTGGGGAGAGGCGGGGCTATGGCTTCATCGTTATCAGGAAATTATCGTATAGGACGTACACACGGAGCCGTTTGGCCCCCCTGAGTGTTCCGTGCGCAGATCTATCCACCTAGGGATCCGTTATCGTTTTAGGGGTCCGTTTCCGCGTTTCCGTTACGGCCTCATGTGAACGAACGGGCTATACAAAAGAGAAAACTAGCGGATACAACCCGTTTCGTTCCCGTGTAAACAGCACCTAAAACTAGCTCACAATTAATGTCACAGTTTAATTGTTGAATCCATTAAAAAGTTATTAGATGGTGGTCTACTTCCTGGAGTAGCTGCTGGTTGCCTGGCAACTGCATCTCATACAATTGTCCAGCACATAATCCCCTGTCAAACTACCACTCAACGTTTTCAGACCTCAAGTTACTAATACCTCATTCACACAACGCAACTCCGGTTCAAGCTCCGTGCTAGAGCTTTTCAGGTTCAGAACCGGTTCTTCGGTTTATCTCCGGCTCTTTTCACACCGCCCAGAGTCCGACTGGTGCTGCGTCATTGCGTCATCGTTTGCGTCATGACGTAACCGTTTGCGTGCCTGCTTCATAAAGCCAAACCGCGCGGAAACCCCTCACAGCTCACAACGACAACAACAACAATGGCCGATTGTGCTCCAGCTCCCTCTGTACCTCTTCGGAAGACCAGATTCCCAGTAGGTAGCTGGTCTCTTCAGTGGACCACTGCTGCTTGTTAAGTTTCTCCATCGTTGTGTACAAACTGGATACAACGCGGGCTTTGTGTTGTTGTTCAGGAGTTGATCTGTCTCTGCCCCTGCTCCCGCCTCGACGTAAGCGTGACGTATGCGGTGCTTTTGCTCTGGCGAGACAATTTTTTGGTGCTTGACACAAACCGGATTCCGGAGCTAAGAGGCTGCTCCACTGCGGTGTGAAGAGGAAAACCCGGTGCTTTTCAAGCTCCAGCTCCGAACCAGCCCTGAAACACCGTTGGTGTGAATGAGGTATAAGTGAGCTTTATAAGTCTTGTCAGGTTAATTGTATTTTTTTAGGTCTGGGCAAAGCTATTTCCAGTCTTTTTGCTAAGCTAGCAGACAGTAGCTTCATGTTTACCTTACAAACATAAGTGGCATCAATCTCATCTAACTCTTACATAACCGGAGCGCGTCTTCACTCCTGTTCTGAAATCTTTACACTGGCTTCCTGTGTGTCAAAGAATATATTTTAAAAATACTGCTGCTGGTTTATAAAGCACTGAATGGTTTAGGCCCAAAATACATGTCTGACCTCCTGCTAAATTATGAACCATCCAGATCTCTCAGGTCTTCAGGGACTGGTCAGCTTTCTGTCCCCAGAGTCAGAACTAAACATGGTAAAGCAGCATTCAGTTATTATGCTCCAAATATCTGGAACAAACTCCCAGAAACCTGCAGGTCCGCTGCAACTCTCACTACTTTTAAATCCAGACTGAAGACTTATCTTTTTGTCGCTGCTTTTAATTGAAACTGAGCCGTTGTGTTCATCAGTAAAGTGGAACTTCTGTGTGAACTATTCATATCTTAAACTGCACTGTAACTTTTTATTCATGTATTTTTTCTTTTAATGTTTCTTTTATTATCTTTTCTTTTTAATGACTGTTTTTAAAATGCCTTTGTCTGAATGTCTTTCATTTTTGTAAAGCACCTTGAATTGCCTTGTGTTGAAAGGTGCTATATAAATAAATTTGCCTTGCCTAAAGATATTTCCCCAAAATGTGAAACTATTATTTTTTTTTTTTATCGACAAATACATATTTTCCATTTCAGCTTCCCAGATCCCACTGTGATCTTTACATGTTTGGTTTTGTCTAACCAACAGTCTAACATCCAAAGAGATTCCCTTTACGTAAAGAAGAAAAAGAGAAGGAGTTGGAAACAGGAGTTTGACTATACACTTGCTGGAGAAAACAAGGAAATCCCCTGCTGCTACTCCACAGGAGATAACAGGTATAATCCTCCCCTCACACCTATGCAATACCTGCTCTCAGGGAAACCTGAACATGAAAAATAACAATTCTATGCAGGAAGAGCAGCAAATCTTAGAGCCTCATGCTTCATGTATCAACAGTTATCTATCTGACAGCCTGTACACGAAGGGAACATGAATCACAGGAGACACTGTTTGAAGCCTTGACACCACTTTCAGGTTGATAATGAGAGTGGTAGCTGACTGATACGTATCACACCAGTTGATGACGTATCCACTCTCTTCTCACTACTGCATTCACTCATCAGAAGGATTATTTTATCTTACTAAATTACAAGGACATGACTGAATGACTTTAATGAAAACACGTTAAAGAGCACATGTTCTCATGCCCCTCAGTGCGTCCTTGTATTTCTCAAACTAATTCAAATCAGTTACATACAAGTCACTTTGTTTACACTAAGGTGTGTTAAAGAAGAGCTTTAGTTTGAAAAGGGGGAACATTTATGCATACTGGAATTGTTCATTTTAATTAAAGACATATTATTTCAGTTATATTTATGACATTATATGTAAACCTGGTTACATTTATCACATTGTTGCATATGGCACTACTGATATATTCTGTGTATTTTTAATAGATATATTTCCCACCAACCCAGTCTCACAAAAAAACGTGTAATAACTACGTTGGTCCACAACGTAGGATGTAGTATTTCTACAAAAACGCCTCTGAAATTGTAAGATCCCTACGTTTTCTTTCACCATTCATTCCAATGGCTGGCGTCTATGTCACGTGATCTTCAAATTTCTCCCTGCAGAAAAAAAAAACATGGCCGAACTTCGTTTTATTCTCGGTGTAAAATGCCTATTTAAAGTTACTTTGGCCATTAAAATGCATTTTGATGTCATTTGATGCGAGAAATATGAGTTGTTATTTCAGATTATGTGTGCAGTGGATGTACATGATCTTTAGTTTGCTAGTTATTACGAAGATTACTTCAGGAAATAGTGTCTATACAACGTTTTCATTGTTACCAAGGTGGTTGCTAGGGACGCTGCTATCGATATTATTTCTGTTATGTTGTGTAACTGTTTAATGGTGTTATCTTTATTGCTACCCCCTTCCCCGTCAAAGTATAGTGTTGGTCCACAGCGCAAACGTATTAGTTTAACAAAATCCGCATCTAAAATGGTGCAGAAACGTTATTTTCCCCTGTGCAATTCCAGTCTCACATCTCACATCACATCGTCATTAACAAATACCGGAAACAGACCGAAAACACTTTATTCCGAGTGTGTTTGCTTTTCTCTTTGAAAGTCATCACATAACGGCATTGTAATACACGGTTCGGCTGCATTACATATGACATATCTGCCGTAGTTCTGTATTTATAGAGCCCTGATGAGAAGACTTCTAGACAAACATGAGGAACTGCCGCCAACACTGGAAACGTGACATGGATCATAAATATATCAACAATTAAACAACATCTTACATTTCTTTTCACACAATACGTCTCCTTGCAGTATCAACACTAATTCGGCTGACTTTTATATTTGATCCAATTGGTAGATAGGCTGTATTTACACCATAAAGGTGCACAGCTGATATAAAGGGACACCTAGTGGTTAAAGCATGTTATTGAATTTCATTATTTTTATTATTAGATATTAATTGGATCCCTATAAAGTAGGGATGCACGATATTGGTTTTTTGAAACCGATACCGATACCGATAACTTCCTGCTTCTCAAGACCGATACCGATAATAAAAAAATGTTTTACGCCACTAATTATTTTAACGCATGTATTTTTTTTCCTTGGCCGCCCCGTAGTTTCAGAGCGCATCGAGTTTAAAATACCATCTACAAGCTGATGCTGACAGCCCCGCTCCTGCCGCCCGCTTGTGGCAGACCACACTTCCACGCTCACCGGCAGGCACCGACTGGCCATCTGGAGGACCGGGAGGGTGTGTGTATGTGTGGCCCGAGCGAGCGAGAGAGAGACCTCACGTGCATTGTTGTTGTTAGCATCTGGTGCTAGCTAGCTGCGCTAATGGATATAAGGAGCTGTTTAAATGAAAACAGAGGAGCGACATTTCCCCACAACGGCACACACACACACACACACACACACACACACACACACACACACACACACACACACACACACACACACACACACACACACACACACACACACACACACACACACACACACACACACACACACACACACACACACACACACACACACACACACTTTGTATTGTATTATTGTCTTCGACGCTGTGCTGTTCGACGCTCTGCACACTCTCCAATCACAGAGCTTGAGGACTATCACGGGGTTTGTCAAGCGAATGTAAAATTGTCTAAAGCAAATGAGCTGCTCCGACCCTCGGTCCTGACGGACTCCAACTTGTGTTTATTAATCAAACAAATAAATAAACACAAGGATAAGTATGTGTTATTGTTGAGTACAGGGAGAATTGCACAGGGGAAAATAACGTATCTATTGTGGTGATTGACATTATTCACCCACGGATCTATGGGTTAGGGTATTGTTCTGCACGGACATTTTAGTGAGCCGGACTTCCTGTCTCCGCCGGTCTTCGCTTCCCGGGCATGAAGCTGTTTACATGTGTTTTGAGATGCTAAATAAAAGTCTAGCTTGTACCTTTGATAGCCCGCCTTCGACTCCCATCTCTCGGCACCACACTATGCCACAATTTTAGATGCGGATTTTGTTAAACTAATACGTTTGCACTGTGGACCAACACTATACATTGACGGGGAAGGGAGTAGCAATAAAGATAACACCATTTTACACAACATAACAGAAAAATAATATCGATAGTAGCGTCCCTAGCAACCACCTTGGTAACAATGAAAACGTTGTATAGACACAATTTCTTGAAGTAATCTTCGTAATAACTAGCAAACTAAAGATCATGTACATCCACTGCACACATAATCTGAAATAACAACTCATATTTCTCGCATCAAATGACATCAAAAGGCATTTTAATCGCCAAACTAACCTTAAAATAGGCATTTTACACCGAGAATAAAACGAAGGTCGGCCATGTTTTTTTCTTCTGCAGGGTGAAATGTGAAGATCACGTGACATAGACGCCAGCCATTGGAATGAATGGTGAAAAACGTATAGTACATATAGCACATATAGTACCAGTGTGTGAGGTTGTGGTTGCGATGCCGATATCCGGACGCGTACAGCGAGGACTACAAAATGACAATGAGGTGACTGGGGATGTCTGTTCAAAACATTGAAAACGTGAATAAATCATTTCAAATATGTATTTGTCTCCGACTTTCATTTGTACATCGTTGTTAATGTGATGTTTAGTAGCTTTGATAGCTGTCCATACCTCCAGACAGCCTAAAAGTAAGACACAAGTTGTTTACTCACAGCCCGAATTCAGCATCGAGATCCGTGGCCAGCTGTGATCCTCTCCGATTAACTTGTGACAGGACTTCTTTAGCTATTCTCCAGCGAGCAAGGTTTTTATTAAATACCTCCATCCCTCTCATCACAACACGACTCTACACTGTGCAGAAAAAAACAACATAAATGAAAATAACCTTGCTGGATAGCTTAGAATGAAACAAACAAACTATCTTCCATGGCTGATACTGATGTCACAGTAACGGCTAAACCACAGACAAGTCCAGCGGGGGGGGGGGGGGGGGGGGGCACAAGTTGAATCCATATGATGAAATTGTTATTTTATATATATGTATATGTATTAGGGCCGGGACTTTAACGCGTTAATTAAGATTAATTAATTACACAAAAATTAACGCGTTAAAAAAATTAACGCGTTAAAAAAATTAACGCATTTTAATCGCACAGCGGAACGTTTCTCACTGGATGAGTTTCAGGCATACCGATTATACTGGAGCACCAACTAATGTTCATGACTTCAGCATGGGACTTCAAACAACAACAAACCATGGTGAACAATAGTCAAACATGAACGAACAAGCTGATGAGACCGCTTTGGTCGGCCCCGTGGATGGGACATTTTGTTTGAGAAAACGGACGGATGGAAGCGTCGACAAGAGCACGGTTGTGTGCAAATTATGCAAAAAAAGAATTTGCATATCACCGCAGCATATCAAGCCTAAAGTATCACCCAAATGCAAAGCATGTAGCAGCTAGCGTGGACGTTAGCCCGACTCCGAGTGCAAGGAACCACACCCTGACCCAACCCACAAGTAAGTCCACGTCTGAGAAAATAACCAGCTCACTGGATTGCACTCGACTCAGGGCTCGACATTAAGGACTGCCCGATGGCCCGGGGCCATCTAGTATTTAGCTCGGGCAATGATGCCTCACCTGCTGGTTGCCCGATCGGGCAATCTATTATGCCAGTATCATGCAGCTCGCGGATCCAGTAATGAGTGACCCGACAGTAAAACTAAACATATCTATAACTCGTTTAGGTAGTTTGAGAGGTAATTAAAAATAGCTACGTGTGATATTCTAACCCGAAGTGTGTGTTTTGTTCCGCTCACCGCTGCATGTGGTTATGCAGAGCTGCGTGTCGACTCGTCAGCAGCAGCTGATCTCTCTCTCCCGTCAGATTAGACTTCACTCGCGTTTATGTCCATATCGATCAGATCCAGCTAGTTCTAGCTAATGATATGACTACCTGCTTATTAAAAGACAACTACACAATAAGTGTCGCTATGCAACTGGATGAGGCCACAAAGTATAGCGCAGCATTATGCATTTGTTTACATGCTGTTACCTTTTTACTATTAACGGTATCTCGGCACCGAAACCGTAGTTTCGAATACACACCGGTGGTTTCTGACTTGGCTCGTTGTCAGCCGGTAACCAGCTGCCCAGACATTTCGAGGGGAAAAAGGATGGAAACGAGGCGTTCGGGTGCCGTGGGAAGAACCTCCGTTTATTCACGTCCTTCAAGCTATATTGACACTGTAGTGCCGAGAGATATGGAGTCAGAGGCGGTGCAAGGAAGGTGCAAGAATAGTTATTTATTCACAAGCTGCAAAGGACATGTTGTCGGGTCGCAGCCCGGGTCGACAAGAGCGAGAGCCAAGAGGGCACACCTATTTATAGGTAACCCATAACATGTCCGTGTGGGAACAATAACCGCAACTGTAGTTCCAAGTTTGAATTATGTCCCAGTGGTTAAATAGGTGGTCACCACACAAGCCCCCCCAGAATTCAAACATGGCAAAAAAATATATCCCCACGTCCGTGGAGGAAACATCACAAGGGCCGAGGAGGGTGGGGCCGCAGGTGAGGACCGGGCCATGGAACGGGCCACGAAAGGGGGCCGCAGGAGAGGGCAGGGGCCCTAACGAGGGCGAGGGCACCCACACCGGGGGCGGGCCGTCGTAAGGGGGCCGCACTAGGTGTTGCGGAGAACCCAGCAGGAAAGAGGGCAACCCGGCCGCAGGCAGACGCACAACGGCGGCGGGCATGAAGTCCTCGGCAGGAATCGAGGTATCCCCGGAAGAGAGGGCAACCCGGCCGCAGGCAGACGCACAACGGCGGCGGGCATGAAGTCCTCGGCAGGCGTCAAGGTATCCCCGGAAGAGAGGGCAACCCGGCTGCAGGCAGACGCACAACGGCGGCGGGCATGAAGTCCTCGGCAGGCGTCGAGGTATCCCCGGAAGAGAGGGCAACCCGGCCGCAGGCAGACGCACAACGGCGGTGGGCATGAAGTCCTCGGCAGGCGTCGAGGTATCCCCGGAAGAGAGGAGCAGTCCCCCCGGGAGGAAGGAGCACAACCCGGCCGCAGGCAGACGTGCCGCGGCGGCGGGCATGAAGTCCTCAGCAGGTGCTGAGGCATCACCGGGAAGCAGGAGAGGCCAGACAGGGTCCTGGAGCGCGCCACCCATGGGCCGATGGAGCATGGGCGACATCCGGAACTGTCGAGGCGAGAGGGGGTCCAGGAGTGCGCCACCCAGGCGTCGATGAACGTGAGTGGCGTCTGGATATCCCCGGAAGGCAGGAGAGGCCAAACAGGCTCCGGAGCGCGCCACCCACGGGCCGATGGCAGCATGGGCGACGTCCAAAACCGTTGAGGCGAGACGGGGTCCAGGAGTGCACCACCCAGGCGTCGATGATACCGTGAGTGGCGTCTGGAACCGCCGTCGAGGTGGTGAAAAAAATGAGAGTGTCCACATGAGGTCAACCGGCTGGTCGAACCTCCTCTCCGGCACCGGAAAAAAAATTGTTAACAGTCAGATGTCAACACGTCGTTAGTTGCTAGCCGTTAGCTGCCGCTGCTAGTTGTCGTTAGCTGTTAGCCGTTGTTAGCTGTTAGCTGTCGTTGTTAGCCGTCGGTAGCTGCTAGTTGTCGTTAGCTGTTAGCCGTTGTTAGCTGTTAGCTGTCGTTATTAGCCGTCGGTAGCTGCTAGCCGTTAGCTGTAGTGGTTAGCTGTTAGCTGGTGTCGACGGCCGCTAGCCGGAAGCCGTTAGCTGGCTGCCATGGGTAGCTGCTAGCCGTCGTTAGCCCCTCGTGGTTAGCCGCTAGTCGTCGTCAGCCCGCGCAGCCAGGACGTGCAGCCGCACGCCCCGAAGAAACAAGCCCACGAGGTAGCAATCGGTTTGCTGGTCGACCCAGCAGGTCGTGCATCGTCCCCCTGCTGGTTGGAAAGCCGATGCAGGAACGGCGAGCAACGTCCCCAGCTCTTCTGCGGGGCGCGCACCGAGCCTCAGTCCGCGTGCCGGTGGCAGCCACGGACGATTCCAAAAATCCCCGGCATTTCGAGAAAGAAACATGAGTTCCTTTTGCCGTGTTCGGGTCCATCCCGGGAAACTTCTCGAGACTTGTCGGGGTCACCAGTGTAGTGCCGAGAGATATGGAGTCAGAGGCGGTGCAAGGAAGGTGCAAGAATAGTTATTTATTCACAAGCTGCAAAGGACATGTTGTCGGGTCGCAGCCCGGGTCGACAAGAGAGAGAGCCAAGAGGGCACACCTATTTATAGGTAACCCATAACATGTCCGTGTGGGAACAATAACCGCAACTGTAGTTCCAAGTTTGAATTATGTCCCAGTGGTTAAATAGGTGGTCACCACAACACTGTATTACATACATACAGACTAGATACTATTCCTTTTCTGACCACTTTCTCTATACTTTCGTCTCTCTCTCCATAACTCCGCACTTCGCCTTGGCCATCACATTTCACACACACAGAGACTCCAAAACCCACAACCCCTTGCGGCTGCTACTCTTAAAGTGACAGGCCAAGCCTGTAACACTACCCCCACTCTGGATGATGATAAAACAACCTTTAACATCACTTCAGCATATAAACATTATAAAAGGAAAGCATGAAACATTAATGGCAACACATTCCCCACAATAATCCCCATTTCCCACAGTCCTTGAAGGCGTCTTCCTTGCTGTGGAAACAGCTTGAATCATGAGGCAATGTCCATAACAATATCCACGAAGCATACTGCATAGATCCTTTTTTTCAACGTTTCAAAGGTGTATAAACACACATACTGATGTACATAACATACTGTGATGTAGTTAATCAACCCGGGTTAAATTAAACACTGTGACTTTACTCTATATGATGAGGCTCTTAGGCATTACAATTGTCAAACAACAACAAGCAATCTTACCATCTGTTTGGTTTCTCTAACCAGTTACATCCTGCATCAAGTGTCAAAGCAGTAAACACATTACTCATTACCACAGGCAACTAAATGAAATAGAACCACAAACTGTGAATGTATAACAATATAATTAAATAACTTTAGCTTAAGAGCATAGAATTACTCTGGAACTCTTTTTTTTCTTTTTCTTTTACTGAGTTAGGAACTAACCTGCTGACACCCTGACTCAGGTTAAACTTTAACAAACCCTAGTGACTGACCCAGTCACCTAACATGTCAGGAGCTCTGCAGAGTCGTTGGGGTCTCTGTAGAGGGGTAGAAATCCGTAGGGGACCACTGGCCGGGGCCCTGGAAGGGCGCTGAGTCCGAGGAAGTCTGTCATGAAGCCCGCTGCTGCTCGGCGTAACTGGCGGTGAAGAACCTGGGTCCTGGAGGGACTCCACAGCTAGATCCTCTGCGTCTGATGGGGGGTCCCACAGGTGGAGAGGCCCGATGACTGTGTCAGATGAGTTGAGGTCTGGCTGAGGGGGCGGCACCTCGACAGGCGCCCAGGCTTCTGTGTCTTTGAACACCCAGCTGTTGTCTAATTGGGTCCTGGAATAATAAGGCTTGAGCTTGTCATGGTGGACAACTTTGACTTTGGCTCTGGGGCTCTTTTTGAGTCTATAGATCAGGTCATCCAACATGCCTACAATGAAGTAAGGGCCCTCGTAGGATGGCGGAAACTTTCGTACCTTGTTTTTAACCCTTTTGGTGCCTTTAATCAGGTGCCAGACTGCATCTCCCACTTTGTGTTGGGTTTGACAAATGTTTTTGTCATACTGTTTTTTAGCTCGCTCAACAGATTTCCCAAGAGCTTCTCGTGCCAGCTGGTGAGACAGCTCCAGACGTTCTCTCAGTTTCATGACATATTGAGGGGGGGTGTTAGTGTCGATATTGTCATTGTCAGGTGGCAAACCAGCGACCAGGTCGACTGGCTCAGTGACTTCTTTTTCAAAAAGCATCATATTTGGTGTCAATCCGGTGGAGCTGTGTCGAGTTGCTCTATAAGCCATGAGTGCATAAGGCATCATGAGATCCCAGTCCCAGTGACATCTGTCTGCAGTGGTAGCCAGGATTTTCTGCAGAGTGGCATTAAAGCGCTCTACCTGTCCATCAGACTGTGGGTGAAATGGGGTAGTTCGAGTCTTGTCAATCCCCAGCAGCTCGCACATCCCCTGGAAAACAGCTGACTCGAAATGTGTGCCCTGGTCACTGTGCAAGCACTGGGGAGCTCCGTACCTACACACCCACTCAGAGGCGATCTATTCTGCCACCGTGGATGCTTGCTGGTCTGGGATTGGATAGGCTTCTACCCACTTACTGAAGTAGTCTTGCACTACTAGTATGTAGCTATTGTGTCTCTCTGTTTCATTTAAAGGGCCCATCACATCAACTGCAATCCTCTCCATGGGGGCACCGACTCGCACCGTGCCCATAGCCGCTCGAGGAGTTTTCTTCGGGCGAGCTTTAGCAGCACAGCTGGGGCAGGTGCGGCACCAGAGTGTGACATCGTCTTTCATGTTATACCAAAAATATCTGGTTTGCAGGCGTGTGAGAGTTCTTTCTACTCCAAAATGGCCTCCCACAGGACCATCATGCATCTGCTCCATCACTGAACTGCGGTACATATGAGGCAGCACGATCTGGGGGTAAAACGTTGTTCCTTCAGTGCTATAATATTTCCTCATTAGCACTCCATCTTTCTGGTAACGTCTATTCCACTGTGCCCAGTATGATTTGGTAGCGGGACTGAAGTGTGCTATGTCTGCATATGGCGTCTCCCTTCATCCATCCACTTTTTTACTGGTGCAATGTCAGGGTCAGATTCCTGAGCCATTCTCAGCTGTTCTTGAGTCCAACCAGAGAATAAGCTGGTGTTGGGAATATCACTCACCAAGTTGATGCTTGGATTTAGCAGGTCATAGCTGTTATTGTTGTCACTGCAGGCATCCTCTACCCCCACTGGAGGAAACTCCGGCTCAGCTACCCCCACTAGAGGATGCTCTGTGTGAGTACATATGGCAACTTCAGCTGTACTGTCTGTCAGGTCACACTGGACCCCCTTATGCTGGTGTCGCTCGCTGTCATGCTCTGGCACTGTGCAGGGGCACAACTCCCTGCAGGGCCTCCTGGAAAGTGCGTCTGCATTTTGGTGGTGTCTCCCCGGTCGATAAACCACCTGAAAATCATACTCTGCCAGCTGTCCCTCTGGTTCTTTTAACCTGGTTAACCAGCGCAGGCTGCTGTGATCAGTCCGGAGAGTGAATGGTCTGCCAAGCAGGTATTGTCTGAAGTGACAGGCAAACTCCACGCCTGCCAGAAGTTCGCGTCTGGTGGTGCAATAGTTTTGTTCTGTGGTTGACAACCTCCTGCTTCCATAGGCTAGCACCCTCTCATCACCCCCCTGGATTTGGGAGAGGACTGCTCCGATTCCCCAGTCACTAGCATCGGTGTCGAGAAGCATCTCGCCGCTGTCAAGGAGGTAGCCTAGGACAGGAGCTGTTGACAGTCGTCCTTTCAGCTCTGTGAATGCCTCCTGGCATTCCTCTGTCCAATTAAATCGTGCATACTTTTTGGTCAGCTCGTGAAGAGGTTTAGCTATTGTAGCAAAGTTTTCCACAAAGCGTCTGTAATATGATGCCAGGCCCACAAACTGACGTACTTCAGAGATATTACGAGGCGTAGGCCACTCTGCCACTTTCTTCACCTTCTCTGGATCAGTAGACACACCCTGGGCTGAGACAATGTGGCCAAGGTAACCCACCTTCTCCCGGAAAAGGCAGCACTTTGACGGTTTCAGCTTCAGGTTAGCTCCTCGTAGCCTGGCGAACACTTCACTGAGCCGGCTTAGCATTTCGGAACCGTCCCGCCCCAGGACGATGATGTCATCGAGATACACCAAGCAGGTCTCCCACTGCAATCCCGCTAATACTCTGTCCATTAGCCTCTGAAACGTGGCTGGTGCATTGCAAAGTCCAAAGGGCATGACGTTCCATTCAAATAGTCCCTTGCGAGTGCAGAAAGCTGCGGCTTTGCGGGCCCTTGGTGTCAATTCCACCTGCCAGTAGCCTGAAGTCAAGTCTAGTGTACTGAAGTACCTGGCAGTGGACAGTGTGTCCAGAGTGTCCTGAATACGTGGCAGGGGATAGGCATCTTTAATAGTCCTTTTGTTAAGGGGTCTGTAATCCACACATAATCACGGGCTTTGGTCTTTCTTCCTCACCATGACGATAGGTGCAGCCCAGCTGCTGTTGCTGGGACGAGCTACACCAGACTCCAGGCTCTGCTGTACCTGCAGATCTGCAGCAATCTGTTTGTCTCTGGCCATTCTGCGTGGCGGCTGCTTCACAGGCTACCCAGGAGTAGTCTGTATGTCATGCTGCACTAAGCTGGTGCGGCCAAGGTCAGTGGGCCTGGTGGAGAACACATCACCGAACCTCCGTAGCACGTGAGCTAGCCCGGCTCTGTCCTCCTCAGACAGGTGAGCACAGCTCTCTGCATACATGTCCGGTAGATGACTGGGCACAGATATAACAGGAAAGTCATTGGGGTCTGATGTTACTGGGGACTTGGTCGGATGGAGATCCACTTCTCCCAACACCTCAGCTGGCTGAAGAACTCCGACCACCACCCCTCTCTTTAGAGTAACAGATGCAGGACCAGGATTGTAAATCCGCATGGGAATGTTGGAGGAATGCCGGGTGTGTACAACAACGCGAGCTGCCAGGACGTGCTGTCTCTCAATGAAGCCTTTAGTGGGGGTCAGCATCATATCTTTATTAACAGCAGAGCGAAGGCGGGCAGTACCAGGCACCACATACTCACACCCCGACTCTAATACTGTTGTGCGGGATACCCTGACGAGGTGCACTTCAGGCTGTCTGCTGGGTTTTGAGCGAGGCACTCTCTCCCCGAAGAGGGTGATTTCCCTGCGACCATAGTCCAAGTGAGCATGTGACTGCAGCAGAAAAGGGTGCCCCAGGATAACCTCTGTATTTTCAGCTGTGTCTGCCATAATAAAGTTCACATTGGTTACCTTGCTTCCAGCTTGAACTGGCAGGTTGACTTCCCCTCGGACAGCGATGCCCTCAGGACCGATGCCTTGTAACACTTGTACGATGGATGGCTGGATTTGAGGCCTCGATTCAACAGGAATGGCGTTGAAGTGGCGGAGGGGGAGTACATTCCTCCGAGCGCCAGAGTCGAGCAGAGCACACAGTTCATGTCCCTGTATCAGTATCCGGATACTCATGTCATCATCAGAGCCTTTATTGCATGTGACCACCGTACCTGAGTCAGGAGCTGGAGTGCTATTAGGTGCATGCTGTTTGTGTTTTCGGGAAGAGGGACAGTTCCTTTGTATGTGCCCCACACCAGAGCAGTTGTGGCAGATGACTTCTCTAGAGTTCATTTGTACAGGTTTAGCTCTGTTAGGCGACCACTGCTGGTTAAATCTCGGTGCTTTACTCTGGGTGCTAGCGGGCTCCGCAGCCCACTCGTCAGCCACCCCGAAAGCCTCCATACAGGCGGAAACATTAGCATTTTCGTGCACCATAGCTGCCCTGGGTCTCCGCTCTGCAGCATTGCGATAACCAGACTGCATTAGCTGTGTGACGGCTCTGGCAGCTCGTCTGGTGGCTTCATACCTGTGGGCTATCTCGTAGGCTCTAGCCAAGGTGCGCGGCTTATCCTCCAGTAGTCTTTGGATCACTTCTGCATCAGCAAGGGCGTTGGTGAAAATCTCCACACTGATGACATCCTGCTCCGACTTATTACGGTCAGCATACACAATTGAAACTTTTTCATAGATGTCGTCTCTTAACAGGTGCAGGGCCTCTCCCGGTCCTCTGACTCTCTGTCTCAGTTCAATGCCTATGGCAGCAGCATGCTCTGAACACGGTCCGTAGGCCGCCACAATCTCACTCACCATCCGCTGATAACTCCAGCGAGCAGATCTGGGGTTCTTGTGGATGATGGCAGCAGCGGGTCCAGTCAAGCTGAATCTGAGATGCACAGCCATAGTCCTCTCTGACCAGTGGTTAGCCTCAGCACATCCTTCAAAATGGAAGAGGAAGCCACTCCATGAGCCAGCCCCATCAAACTGGCTTGGGCGTAATGTTGGTATTCTCTCTCTGTGTCCACGGTGTTCATCTTCATCACTTGTGTCCATATAGTCCTCTCTGTGTGCTGCACGAGCTGCAGAGCTGCGTGGTTCAGACCAAGCTCTCCTCATGTTAGGCTGATCACACTCACACTGGCCAGGTGCGGTCCCACAGTGCACAGCTGAGCATGTGTGAGCTTGTACTTTACAAGGCAGTGTGGCAGGCTGCTGCATACAGGGTGTTAATGGTGACACTGGCGGCTGAAGGCACTGTGAATGAGCTGAGTAACTTTGGATGGTTGGCATAGAGTGGCTATAGTCCATGGAGGTGAAAGGATGAGCTGGTTTAGCTGAAGTTGATGCCATGCTCATTAAACGGTCACATTTTGGTGGACAGGGGGTTAGAAACTCACTATTTGGCTGTACTTGCTCCTTTGTCGGCATGATGAAAGGGTTAGTTGGCGCCAGTGATGGTTCCGGCGGCGTGGCGTAGCTTGCGGCTCTGGTTAGCGTTAGCTCCATGCTAGCAGAAAGGGGTTGGTGCAGTCCCCATATCCAGTATCATCCATAATTGTCTGGTCAAACATGTCCACCTTACTTCGACCAACCTCATCAATATTCACACAGAATGGATTAGAGCTTTTCCGTGGGCTTTTTCCGTTAGCTGCATCAGCTTGTCTCAGTCTGTGATTAGCATTAGCGTTAGCTCCGAACGCTGCCATTAAATCCATTCCACTCTTCTCCCCCGTAGAAAAAAAAAATCTCGGACGAGCCCCCAATGTTACCTTTTTACTATTAACGGTATCTCGGCACCGAAACCGTAGTTTCGAATACACACCGGTGGTTTCTGACTTGGCTCGTTGTCAGCCGGTAACCAGCTGCCCAGACATTTCGAGGGGAAAAAGGATGGAAACGAGGCGTTCGGGTGCCGTGGGAAGAACCTCCGTTTATTCACGTCCTTCAAGCTATATTGACACTGTATTACATACATACAGACTAGATACTATTCCTTTTCTGACCACTTTCTCTATACTTTCGTCTCTCTCTCCATAACTCCGCACTTCGCCTTGGCCATCACATTTCACACACACAGAGACTCCAAAACCCACAACCCCTTGCGGCTGCTACTCTTAAAGTGACAGGCCAAGCCTGTAACAATGCCCACCGGAACCCCGAGGCATTACCAACAGATCAACGCACAATCAACCCATACAGGACATCTCTTTCTCCACATTAAGTGTTAGACATTAGAGTTGACTATTCTTGTCTGTCACAGAAGTGGCGCAACTGAAGCGGTATTTCTCTAAAGGGAAATTATTTTGACCAAAGATATTTAGATTTGCCGGCTAACGGGAACTCTGACGTGTGCTTTGCGGATGCGCTCGGCTCCTCTCGACTGCTGCTCGGGTCTGCTCGGTCAGCTTCCGGATGAGGAGGCATTCGTTCGACCAACTTACAGTAGTTAACATTACAAACATTTTTAACAGGGGCCATAATAGTGTAAATAATGTTTGTTTTGGCAGTTATAACTGAATGTAATGTTTTCTACTTTTTTCCATCTGGGAAGGCATTTGCCTTCATCAGATGGAAAGTGTTTTGACCAACAACTTAAGTATTTCTTATAGCTATGCAGGGCATGCAAGCGAGCAAACACAAACAAGAACAAACAAACAAGTGAAATGAAGAATAAAATAGAAATTGTACAATATAATATTGTGGTGGTTCATGTTATAATTCAGTCTAGAGAATGCACCAGACAGCATCTAAGACCTGCAAAAATCTAAATTTTCTAGGGTGACGGAGGCCCCCCAAACCCTTCGTGCCATTTCGTCCGCGTGCATTTTTCAGGGCAATCTCTATTCGGCTCAGGGCCATCTGTAAATTAGCTTAGATGGCCCACAAGGACAAAATCCTTAATGTCATGCACTTGGACTGTAGACCACTTGGAGTAAAATCCATGTGAAAATTGCTTCTCACTGTTCTCAGGTCAAATATGTATATTTGATTAAAAATGCGATTAATTTCGATTAATTAATTACAAAGCCTCTAATTAATTAGATTAATTTTTTTAATCGAGTCCCGGCTCTAATATGTATATATATGTACATGCTATATATATTTATATTTATTTCTATCCTACATTGTCTAGGCCATATAAACCAGCGGAAGTGTCACAACTTTCTTGGTTTGTGATTATAGAGAGAGATAGATAGCGACAGAGAGATAGATAGCGAGACAGATAGATAGATAGATAGATAGATAGCGACAGAGAGATAGATAGCAAGACAGATAGAGATACTGTAGAGATAGATAGCGAGACAGAGATAGATAGAGATAGAGATAGGCCTACTGTAGAGATAGATAGACAGACATAGAGAAAGATCGGCTGTGCGTAAGTGAGTATTGAGTGTTTGTCCTTGTGAGTGTGTGTGCGTGTGTGTGTGTTGGAGGGAGAGAATAGCTGTAGGGCTAACCAAGAGGGGATGTATTCAGAAGTTGTGAAACAACTGATGGATTTTATGATCCACAACATTTATCCTGATGGCTTGAATAGAACACAGAGGTTTATTATCAAGAGAAGAGCAGAGACCTTCAGGATTATAGGTACCAATGTCAGACATGTGGTCTTCAGAACATCATCTGCTATTATAACACTCTCAATACATGTATAATTATGACATTTCAATACCAGATGGGGAACTGCACTACATATGCAGGAGGGAAACAAATTGTGCAGAGCACCTCGCCAAAGTCGTGGTGTCAGCCAAAGAAGCCAACGATCTCTTTGAGGAATTCCACGATAGCCACATTGACAGCCTAGACAATGTAGGATAGAAATAAATATAAATATAGCATATATATATATATATATATATATGTATATACATATATATACAATAACAATTTCATTATATAGATTCAACTTGTGCTGGACTAGTCTGTGGTTTAGCCGTTACTGTGACATCAGTATCAGCCATGGAAGATAGTTTGTTTTGTTTCGGAGGGCGCCGGAGGGCCCTTTCCAAATCGCTGTGATCACGTCTACAGTGCCAGAGAGCGCCAGAGGGCGGCCTTGAGTGCCGGAGGGCGGGTTCCAAATCGCCGGAGGGCGTTCCAGATCGCCAGAGGGGGGGGGGGGGGGGCAGAGGGTGACGAACCTTTGATTTTTGTTTGGGGGGTCTCCAGTGGTCTATTCCAGCAGTCCGTCGAAACACCCAAAACAGCCCCAAAAACAGCAGTGTTTTGGGAATAGGCCTATATGACAAAACACAATGAAACACCTAAGCTTATATATTCAGAGTTCATTCATCAATTGACGATACCAAGAGGCTAAGTATATATTGTTTAACAAGAATATATATCTTGCGTGCAAAACCTTGAAAAATAAAGATATTATTGAGTATTTCGAGTATTATTGAGAGAACGCGCCCTCCGGCGAGCGCGTCTTCACTCATGTTCTGAAGTCTTTACACTGGCTTCCTGTGTGTCAAAGAATAGATTTTAAAATACTGCTGCTGGTTTATAAAGCACTGAATGGTTTAGGCCCAAAATACATTACTGACCTCCTGCTAAATTATGAACCATCCAGATCTCTCAGGTCTTCAGGGACTGGTCAGCTTTCTGTCCCCAGAGTCAGAACTAAACATGGTAAAGCAGCGTTCAGTTATTATGCTCCAAATATCTGGAACAAACTCCCAGAAACCTGCAGGTCCGCTGCAACTCTGACTACTTTTAAATCCAGACTGAAGACTTTTCTTTTTGTCGCTGCTTTTAATTGAAACTGAGCCGTTGTGTTCATCAGTAAAGTGGAACTTCTGTGTGAACTATTCATATCTTAAACTGCACTGTAACTTTTTATTCATGTATTTTTTCTTTTAATGTTTCTTTTATTATCTTTTCTTTTTAATGACTGTTTTTAAATGCCTTTGTCTGAATGTCTTTCATTTTTGTAAAGCACCTTGAATGGCCTTGTGTTGAAAGGTGCTATATAAATAAATTTGCCTTGCCTAAAGATATTTCCCCAAAATGTGAAACTATTATTTTTTTTTTTGTTATCGACAAACACATCTTTTTTTTCTCTGTTATTATGAACCTTAGTTTACCCTTGTGATTTTTACGGGTAGCATTGGTGCATTTTCAAGCATTTGGATGTCATTGGGTCATTGTCCAACAACCTGTCCTCCAGTTATCAGATAATGATATTCTGTTTTTACAATGATTAACCAAACTAATAATCTGATCAGAGCAAATTGACAGATGTTCCGTGCATTCATGTGACTTGTTTTTATTATCAAATAATTAGCATGGATTAGCCAATTTGTCTATACAACGGTAAATACATATTTTCCATTTCAGTTTCCCAGATCCCACTGTGATCTTTACATGTTTGGTTTTGTCCAACCAACAGTCTAACATCCAAAGAGATTCCCTTTACGTAAAGAAGAAAAAGAGAAGGAGTTGGAAACAGGAGTTTGACTATACACTTGCTGGAGTAAACAAGGAAACCCCCTGCTGCTACTCCACAGGAGATAACAGGTATAATCCTCCCCTCACACCTATGCAATACCTGCTCTCAGGGAAACCTGAACATGAAAAATAACAATTCTATGCAGGAAGAGCAGCAAATCTTAGAGCCTCATGCTTCATGTATCAACAGTTATCTATCTGACAGCCTGTACACGAAGGGAACATGAATCACAGGAGACACTGTTTGAAGCCTTGACACCACTTTCAGGTTGATAATGAGAGTGGTAGCTGACTGATACGTATCACACCAGTTGATGACGTATCCACTCTCTTCTCACTACTGCATTCACTCATCAGAAGGACTATTTTATTTTACTAAATTACAAGGACATATGAGCTTAACTGACTGAATGACTTTAATGAAAACACGTTAAAGAGCACATGTTCTCATGCCCCTCAGTGCGTCCTTGTATTTCTCAAACTAATTCAAATCAGTTACATACAAGTCACTTTGTTTACACTAAGGTGTGTTAAAGAAGAGCTTTAGTTTGAAAAGGGGGAACATTTCTGCATACTGGAATTGTTCATTTTAATTAAAGACATTATTTCAGTTATATTTATGACATTATATGTAAACTTGGTTACATTTATCACATTGTTGCATATGGCACTACTGATATATTCTGTGTATTTTTAATAGATATATTTGCACTCTTTCCCACGCTGCCACTGCTACACAACTATTTCCTGCAGGCAAAATAAAATGAATCTCTTATATCATCTATTTCTAAAGGAGTACTCAACCCCACAACTACTAACACTGTGTTATAGACTTCCGGTTATGGCGCGGTGTTGATCAGACGTAGTTCAGTCGTCGCTCTGCCCTAATATTGTAAATTAACTATTTTGAACGCGGAGGTAAAAGGAAAACGCATTTTACACAATCATAACGGTGTTACTAATGCCTCCACGCAAGAAAACAACTAAAAAGGACAACGTTTTGGAAACATTATCCGAAGAAGATTGGCCACCGCTGTCTCAACCTGGCCTTACTCCCGACATGGAACACGAGGCGGGAGAAGAGCTGTCGCAGGATAAATCCTCAGGTGAAATTCTGAGTGCAATCAACAATTTAAAGAAAGACCTGAAGGAAGACTTTGCATCAAAATGTAATACGGTGATACACTCAATACAATCTATCGAAGGCGAACTAAAACAATACTCTGCCCGATTAACGGAGGCTGAGGTGCGGCTTGGAGCGGTGGAAGACGATACCTCAGTGCTGAATAAAACAACGAAACATCTGAGACAACAGGTGGAAAGGTTGGAGGCGAAAATGGAAGATCTGGAAAATCGTAGCTGCAGATCTAAAGTGCGACTGATAGGCTTGCCCGAAAACGCTGAAGGGAAGGATGCATGCACCTTTCTGGAAAAATGGATCCCTGAAATTCTGGGTGCCGGTTCGTTTGCAGCACCGCTCGCTATTGAAAGGGCGCACAGAGTTCCATCTGGCAGACCGAAGCCAAACGCACCGCCTCGAGCACTTCTGATTAAGTTCTTAAACTACAAGTACAAAACGAAAGTGATGTCGGCTGCATATGAAAAGGGTAAAATCCACTTTGACAAACATCATATCATGTTTTTCCATGACGTCGCCAAGGAGACGGATAAAAAGCGCAGGGCCTACGATGGAGTTAAAACGAGGTGCAGAGACATGGGTCTACGGTATGGAATACAATATCCATCCTCTTTCCGAGTGACACATGACGGCAACTCTCACCTCTTCACCTCTCCTACGGATGTACACACGTTCCTGGAAAAGATCAAGGAGAGGCCCAGAGATTGAACAGTTCTGTGAAAGCACCTGGTGAGATTACCATAAAGAATGGCCTGCAGTATATTACTTGTTACTGTAAAAGGACTAAATCTACTATATACACTGTCAAAGTAAAGTTTTGTCTTTGCAGTATTTAGCAGTAATAATATGTATGTAGGCTATACACTGGTATAGCTGTTGAATAAGTGTGTTTTCTGTTATTGATACTGTTAAGAATAAGTGCTGTCCTTGAACGGTTAAATCTAAGTTATGCCTTTACACTCCCAAATTCACATTTTATATAATTTTCATTAAATATAAAACAAATTAATAATCCACCTTTTAGATCCTAACAATGGCAGCTAAACTCGGTGTTTACTTATGAATACATCTTATTTTAAGAGCTTTAAACTGGCTGCCTAGTGAATGAAAACATCGACAAGTTAAAGTGAAATATTTTATAGAAGTGTTTTGTTTTATTCATTCCCTTTGTTAACATTTCTATAATTTGTATGGAAATTAGGGCGGAGCAACACTTTAGGGACTTGTTTGTGGACATTTATTCTGTTCCTCAGTTTGGTGGACCAGATAGCTCCATGATTAGAGTCTTTAGGAGGGAAAGGTACATTTTTTTTTATTATCGGTTATCGGTATCGGTATCGGTCTTGAGAAGCAGGAAGTTATCAGTATCGGTTTCAAAAAACCAATATCGTGCATCCCTAATTGTTACCCAAGATTCCCCAGAACTGCAAGCAAAACTTTTGGTCCTAAGGACTCAATATAGTGAATTATCGAGTAACCAGACAGCTGCTAGCTTACTAAGATTAAAACAAAGCTACTACGATCAGGGAGAAAAGGCGGGCAAAATATTGGCTTGGCGTATTAAAAAATTGCAATCTGAAAGGGCTATCAACAGCATTAAAACAAATGGTAAATTAACAAATGACACTGCAGAAATAAATAGTGCTTTTAAAATGTTTTATTACAAACTTTATACATCCGAACATGAAGATTCAGGCCAACAGGAACATTTTCTAAGTTCATTAGTTTTCCCCACTATTTCAACTGATTCAAAAGGAAAACTAGACCATATCATAGGAACTGACAAGCTTTCAGAAGCCATAACCAGCATGACGGGGGGAAAGGCGGCTGGTCCAGATGGTCTTCCTATAGAAATCTATAAACGATTTAAAGATAAGCTACTACAACCTCTTTTGGTTATGCTGTTGGAGTCATACGAAAAGGAGGACCTACCACCATCGGCGGTGGTGGCGAAGTCGATAGGGACTTGGCTTGGCAACTGGAAGGTCACCAGTTCAAGTCCCGGCCAAGTGCTACCGAGGTGTCCCTGAGCAAGGCACCACACTGCTCCCCGGGCGCTGTTCAAAATGGTAGCCCACTGCTCCTAACACTAGGATGGGTCAAATGCAGAGAAACAATTTCCCCACGGGGATTAATAAAGTATATCCAATCCAATCCAATCTCTTAGAGGGGCACTATTCACTCTGATGCTAAAACCAGGAAAGGACCCCACTGACTGTGCATCGTACAGACCAATCTCACTGCCTAATACAGATATCAACATTTTATGCAAGACGTTGTCGAGACGCCTAAACAAACTACTGCCTTCCATGATTAAAAATTATCAAAATGGTTTTATTCAGGGAAGGCAAGCTTTTCATAATGTTAGAAGGGTACTAAATATTCTTTATGAAAAAAGAGGGTCACCTAACATGGCACTGCTGTCCTTAGACGCAGAGAAGGCCTTCGACCGAATTGAGTGGAAGTATTTATTTGAAGTGTTGGAGAGGTTTGGAATAGGCGAAGGCTTTGTCAAATGGATCAGGACGATATATAAGAACCCAACAGCTGAAGTGGTGACAAATAATATTACTTCTACATCCATTGTACAGATCTACACGTCAGGGCTGCCCCCTCTCCCCATTGCTGTTTGTGTTAGCAATGGAGCCAGTTGCCATGACTATTAGAGACTCAGTAGGTGACTTGGATCATCAAATATCACTTTATGCGGACGATGTTGTTCTTTTTTTTATCAAATCTTGAGTATTCTATACCATCTCTGTTAGAACTAATTACGACCTTTGGGGAATTCTCAGGCTACAAAATAAATATGCATAAATCCTCTATCTAAATGAACAAGAGAGGCAGCAACCTAGAATACAAACTCCCTTTTCAGCTCATAGGGAAGGATTCACCTATTTAGGAATAAAAATCACACCTGAAATGAATGATCTGGTTCCAGCCAACTATAACCCTGTTGTAGACTCTGTGGTAGAATCGCTTAACAGATGGACCTTAATGCCAATCTCCTTAATCGGTCGTGTTAACATCTTAAAAATGAATACATTACCCAAATTGCTCTATTTGTTTCAATCAATCCCCTTACCCCCACCTGAGTCATTTTTTCAAAAATTTAAGAAAATATTTACCAACTTTATCTGGAATAATAGACGCTCTAGGCTCCGTTTTACCCTACTTTACTTGCCTTATGACAGAGGGGGTCTAAAACTGCCCAACCTACGCTGGTACTATTGGGCAGCACAACTGAGAGCAGCCATGTGCTACTTCTCCCCAGAGGAAGCTCCAGCGTGGGTCAAGATTGAAGCATGCTCAGCTCAAGGGTTATCGCTTAGTAGCTATCTTTATTCTTCTGAGCCAAAGAAGCTATAGGAAAAAACACAAAAAAAACCTTTCTAAGAAATACCATAGACATCTGGCATGAGGTCCAAAGATATATAGGGGACACCCCCCCACTGTCAGGTTTCACCCCCATATGGGGCAATAGTCAATTTATACCTGGTAGAGAAGATGCTGGTTTTAAGACTTGGGCGAACAAGGGATTAAGCAGGATTACCGATTTGTACAATGATGGAAAAGTAATGTCATTTACTGAAATACAAGAAAAGTATGATATTCCTTCGAAGCACTTCTTTACGTTTTTACAAATAAGACATTTTATCTCTGTATCTCAAAACCGCTCACTTACTCAGCCACCTCTCTCAATGTTGGAAGACATTACAGTTAAACACGTGGTTGGTAGAGGCCAGCTATCGCTGCTCTATAAAATCTTTGTAGACAAGTCACCTGAATCTTCAGAAGATAAACTTAAAAGCTGGAGGCTTGATTTACAAGAGGAAATCTCTGAAAAAGAATGGTCTGAAGTGTGCCTGAAGGCTCAAACACAAACAATCAACACACGGCTTAAGTTGATACAATACAATTGGATTTTAAGAACATATATAACGCCATCAAAACTACATCACTTTAATCCCAATACCCCAGACACCTGCTTTAAATGTAACGATGCTAAAGGATCACTCTTTCACTGTTTGTGGGAATGTAATGTGGTCAATAGTTTTTGGAAGGAGGTTCTTAACATAATTAACCAGATAACAAAACTGAAAATCCCTTGTCAGCCAAAGTTGTGCATCCTGGGTATTTATCCAAAAGACTTTGTTTCTAAGAAGAGTGAGCGTGCACTTATAGACTTGTGTCTTTTACAAGAGGGCAAGAGCTATAGAATGGAAAAATGTGAACAAACCTAGTATGAATAAATATTTTAAGGATCTGTCAGCATGTGTCGCTTTAGAAAAACGAACATACATTACTAAAGGAAAGCTGGCAGTTTTCGAAAATATCTGGGGGAGCTTCATGGACTTTCTTACAAATAATGTTTGTTATGATTAATAACACCAAAGATCGGGGCGGGAAAGAGGGCAACGGGAATACGATTCTACAGTGTAGTAGCCCACGTCATATTCTTTCAGATTT
Organism: Pseudochaenichthys georgianus; assembly: GCF_902827115.2. Taxonomy (NCBI): domain Eukaryota; kingdom Metazoa; phylum Chordata; class Actinopteri; order Perciformes; family Channichthyidae; genus Pseudochaenichthys; species Pseudochaenichthys georgianus. Next base: position 18,285,489 of record NC_047503.1, on the reverse strand, counting down.
TTGTTCTATATCATCTGTATACTGACCTGTGTTTATTTACATGCCTATTCATTTGATTTTATACTGTATCTGCCACCTAGACTGACCATGTATGTGTAATGTTCGTTATTTTATTTTATGTATGTGTAATGTTCGTTATTGTATGTATGTGTAACGACCATGTAAACTTCAATAAAAATATTGTTAAAAAAAAAAAAAACTGTGTTATATAAAAAAGATGTGCACATTCCTCTACGGTAAAGAATGAAAAAAACTGAGAAATTCTAAGTAAATGGGGGCCACGTTTAAAAACAGTACGTTTATTTCAAAACATCTGGCTCAATTAGCTCTCACAAAACTCATACAGAGTATTGAGATCAAGTTTTGCTATCTATACTTGTCTGGTATTTTGATCCTTTGTTCACCTTGGCTGTGGGCATTTTCTGTTAACACACATACCTTTGCGGTACCATGGCAGGAACCATGGGCAGGACACATTGACAGTTGTTCCTGGGAGTCCATCAGGCCAGCAGACGTACAGATCAAAGGTCCGGTTACACACCAGCCCTGCAGCGGAGAGCAGGTCTGTGAGATCATGCTACTTAATTCTACTGCAGAAACATGCTAATGCTGGGAGGAGAGGGGCTCACCGGTGGCGGGGGGCGTGGCGTTGAGGTAGTCCAGGCACTGGTCTTTGTAGCTGCTCCACTTCTCCTTCACAAGCTCCAGGGAGTTTGTAGAGAAGACCTTCAAGAAGAGGAAAACGTCATCAAGCCTTTCTAGATCAAAGACACATCTCCTTGTGGTGTGTGAAAACGAAAGAGACACTATGAGTCGTACCTTTGTGCAGCTGCAGAGCAAAAGCAAGGCCAAGAGGAGACACACCTGGGACATCCCACTGATGCTGGGAGGATGGGGGTGGGTGGGGACCAGAACACAGAGGAGACCCGACACATGAGGCGGTCTCAGCCCTGTCTCTCCGTGTGGCCTACACACACAATATGGAGGAGCTTGTTAGTGGAAAGAAGGTGGGTGTGTGTGTGTGTGTGTGTGTGTGTGTGTGTGTGTGTGTGTGTGTGTGTGTGTGTGTGTGTGTGTGTGTGTGTGTGTGTGTGTGTGTGTGTGTGTGTTGGTGGCCTTTTGAACTGCAACTGAAAGAGAGACGGAGTGAAATGATGAAGATATCGGTGATCAATGACCAGAAAAAAGTTACAACCGGTGATATACTGACTGCTCTCTCACACACAATCCTTCACAATGGAAGCTCTGTATGAACAAAGATCTTGTGAACCCAAGGTCATTGGTCAAAAACATACCTTTTCACACGTTTTTTCTAAGCATTGAGTGCGAAAATGCAGCACAAAAGCATCAAGCATGGATGTTTAACATATAGAAAGATGGGATTGGACAGCAATGGTGAATGGATCGGCGTAGAACATGTACCCTATTGGAAGAACAAAGATGTTTGTGTGCATTTGTCTATGCATTATGGCAAGTATACCTCATATAAGGTCTGGAAATCAATAGCATGAAATTACAGGTAAACATTTTTGTTTTTGTGGAACCATGGGCAGGACACATTGACAGTTGTTGCTGGGAGTCCATCAGACGTACAGATCAAAGGTCCGGTTACACACCAGCCCTGCAGCGGAGAGCAGGTCTGTGAAATCATGCTACTTAATTCTACTGCAGAAACATGCTAATGCTGGGAGGAGAGGGGCTCACCGGTTGTCACATTTCCTGTAGATCGTCTTCATCCATGAAGTTGGAGAACAAAACGAAATCTGAAACGTTTCTGCAAAAAACACCTTGACCATGGAAACATTTTTGGCTAAAACGTTTCAAATTCCACTCTGTTCCAGTCTCGGTGCTTCTGTTGGAGTGCCGTAAGGAAGATGTGTGTGTGTGTGTTTCATTGTGTCCAGTGCATTGAACTGCTGTACCTGCCTGAGATCTAAGCCAAACATCGATAGCCTGTTGTGTTAGCACAGCAGAATAAGACCTTAATTTTGAAACAGAACAAACAGCCATTTAGTGAGCTGCGGCTCTTTTTTCTTCCAGTAACAAACCTTCTATCCTGTGGTGTTACAGTAATTACCTTCTTCTTTACCATCACATGCAGATCTTATCAATTGAGGGAAGACAGAAGCTTTACATGCTCCTGTAGGCAGATTTCATGTTATCTACATGTTTGGTACACAATTTGTGAGATTAAAATGGCAGCTATTGACTCAGGTTACACTGGAATTAATTTAATAGGGCACATAACAACAACTGTTCTGTGCTTTTTTATTCTCATTGTCAACAAATCGCATAAAATGACCAAAACCTGCTTTACTAACACGTAGTGTATTCACTTAAAAGCCCGATATACTGTATTGCTCTGTTACATGAACCTCTATTGTTGAACAACACTTAAAAACACATCAATGAGCCATATTGTGTGACTGGGTGACATTTCCATTCATTATGACAAAAACATACACTGTTTAGAGTCAATCGCTCACAGGATGTACTGCTAATGTCAATACTCACTAGACCAGATCATGCACTGTATCAATGCATTATGTTCTTCGGTTTGACTGAATTACTTATCATGCTTAGGGATGACGCTAAATAAAGAAATACAAGTAGAAGGAAACTGTGTTGGTGCTGAGAGACACAGAAGGGCTGGAGAAGTATGCAGAGTATTGGGAGACTGACGGATGTGTTATTCATTGATCATATCAGCAGTATTATCCTTCATGGTGTACATTAGACACATAAAGTCTGGACATGGTGCTTCTTTTATAAGAATCTCTATGTGGAAGACTTTGCTTCATCTTTTGGGGTTTCTAGTATTCTGGTCACGGAGTGATAACTGTGAAATATTATTCCTTTACCAAACAGGTCATATTTTCGGTTTATCTTGTTTGACTTGTTGTTGTTTGTCTGTCTAGCAATGATACAGAAAGTGTTGGAACGATTTTCATTCAAATTGAAGAGTGTAGAACAGGCAAAGGAAAAACCTCTTATATTTGGAGTGCATCCTAACGGACAAATACACACATTATATTTCACTTTTCTTCGTATTGTGAAATAAGGAATGGGTTTGCTGGAGGTCAGCTCTCTGAGAGCCCTTCTTATTTATATTTTTATACATATTAATTATAAAGTCTTAAATAAGATTGTCATTGTTACTGTAATATTTATTCTCTGTTATAAAATATAAATAATGCCTGCTTGTGAATAGTAATAATCATTCCCAAGTCAGGTCATGTTCTGTTCCAACGTGTATTGTTGGTTTAAAAAGGATCTTTGTAATCTTCAGTTGTATGTGATTTAATTTCTTAACCTCCCTCATATGAACAGTTACATGCAGAGATTTACTTGATTTACATGGTAGCTGGGCATCTGTGTGTGTGTGTGTGTGTGTGTGTGTGTGTGCGTGTGTGTGTGTGTGTGTGTGTGTGTGTGTGTGTGTGTGTGTGTGTGTGTGTGTGTGTGTGTGTGTGTGTGTGTGTGGACTAGCATTACTATACTTGTGGGGACCTACATCTGTTTACATAGTCACGTGTGGGGACTCGCCTCCCTTATGGGGACAAATTGGAGGTCCCCATAAGAGGAATCATTAATTTTAGGGTGAAGACTTGGTTAGGTTAAGGTTAAGGTTAAGGGTAAGGGTAAGGGTTAGGCATGTGTTGGTTATGGTTAAGGTTAGGATAAGTCTCTAGGAAATGCATGTAAGTCAATGTAATGTCCCCTGAAGTGATGTATACATGGTATGTCAATCAATCAATCAATGTTTATTTATATAGCCCAATATCACAAATGTTACATTTGTCTCAGTGGTCTTCACAGTGTGTACAGAATATCAGTATGACAATACGACACCCTCTGTCCTTAGACCCTCACATCGTACAAGGAAAAACTTCCAAAGAAAACCCAGTTTAAAGGGAAAAATGGGAGAAACCTCAGGGAGAGAGGAGGGATCCCTCTCCCAGGACGGACAGACGGACAGACGTGCAATAGATGCCGTGTGTAAATTGAAAAGATAATACATTTGCAACATAGGTAGTCCAAATGTTTGGAAATGCATGTGTGTATAATAGGAAGATGAATCCACGAGGATATCCATCCAGGACCTATGATCCAGGACCACAGCCACGACTCAAGATCCAGCGCTCGCGATCCAGGACACAGGACCGCAGGATCATCCATGACTCCGGATCCCAGCGTATATAGACACCAAAAAGAAAGACATTTGGGGAAGCTGGGTTAATCGGAACATGAGAGTACACAGGTATAGACAGAGAGAAGGAAGAAGTAAGATGTCCCCCGACAAACTAAGCCTATATCAGCAAAACTAGGGGCTGAATCTAATCAGCCCTAACTATAAGCTTTATCAAAAAGGAAGGTCTTAAGCGCACTCTTAAAAACGGATAGGGTGTCTGCCTCCCGAACACAAACTGGAAGCTGATTCCACAAATGTGGAGCTTGATAAGAAAAGGCTCTGGCTCCCATTGTACTTTTAAAGATTCTAGGAACAACCAACAACCCTGCATTCTTGGAACGCAATGCCCTAGTAGGACAGTAGGGTATAATGAGTTCTTTAAGGTAAGATGGCGCCTGCCCATTAAGGGCTTTGTAGGCGAGAAGAAGAATTTTAAATTCTATCCTGTGTTCTATAGGGAGCCAGTGTAAGGCAGCCAGAACAGGAGTAATGTGGTCCCTTTTCCTAACTCTGGTTAGTACACGAGCCGCAGCATTTTGAATCAGCTGAAGCGACTTGATTGACTTCTTAGTACTCCCTGATAATAAAGAGTTACAATAATCCAGCCTAGAAGTAACAAATGCATGGACTAGTTTCTCTGCATCGTTTTGAGGCAAGATATGCCTGATTTTTGCAATGTTACGTAGATGGAAGTAGGCGGTCCTTGAAATTAATTTTATGTGGGCGTTAAAGGATAAATCCTGATCAAATATAACACCAAGATTCCTTACAGTCTCACTGGAGGCCAAATTAATGCCATCCATAGTTAGTATGTCTTTAGATAATTTGTTTCGTAGATTCTTCGGGCCAAGTACAATAACTTCAGTTTTGGTCGTGTTTAACATCAAAAAGTTTAAGGTCATCCACGTTTTTAAGTCCTTAAGGCAGTCTTGAATTTTATTTAGATGATTAATTTCATCAGGCTTGATTGATAAATATAGTTGAGTATCATCCGCATAACAATGAAAGTTTACAGAATGATTCCTTATAATATTGCCTAACGGAAGCATATATAATGTGAACAAAATAGGTCCGAGCACTGAGCCCTGTGGCACTCCATGGCTAACTTTGGTTTGCGTGGAAGATTCATCGTTAACACGTACAAACTGAGAGCGTTCAGATAGATAGGACCTAAACCAGCCTAAAGCAGTTCCCTGTATGCCAACTAAGTGCTCTAGTCTTTGCAATAGGATATCATGGTCGATAGTATCAAATGCAGCACTAAGATCGAGCAAAACAAGAATAGAGACAAGTCCCTTGTCTGAGGCTATTAGAATATCATTTGTGACTTTAACCAGAGCTGTCTCTGTGCTATGATGTGTTCTAAAGCCAGACTGAAAATCTTCAAATAAATCATTGTTTTTTAAGTAATCACACAACTGTTTTGCGACCGCTTTCTCAAGAATTTTTGAGAGGAACGGAAGATTAGAAATAGGTCTATAGTTGGCTAAAACCTCTGGATCGAGGTTGTGCTTTTTAAGAAGCGGTTTTATCACTGCTACTTTGAATGATTGTGGAACATAGCCTGATAATAAAGACATATTCATAATATTTAATAAAGAAGTGCTAATTAATGGAAAAACTTCCTTCAACAGCTTAGTTGGAATTGGGTCTAACATGCACGTTGATGGTTTAGAAGAGAGAATCATTGAATGTAATTGTTCAAGGTTAATGGCTGAAAAGCATTCTAGTTTACTATCTAGTGTAATATTAGAACTTACGATTCCGGGAGCTGTTGATAACACTATACTGGTCGAAGGCAAGAGGTCATTAATTTTGTTTCTAAGAGTAACAATTTTATCGTTAAAAAAGCACATAAAATCATTACTACTGTGTGTGTGTGTGTGTGTGTGTGTGTGTGTGTGTGTGTGTGTGTGTGTGCGTGTGTGTGAGAGCGTGTGTGAGAGCGTGTGTGAGCATGTGTGAGCCGCTGGCAGCGCCTGTGTGTCTGCTTTGTGTTAACCACAATACAGAGAAGAGGACAGTGCATAATCACAGGATTGTCTGATAGTCTTTATCGACCTCTCATGGAGGTTTTACATTACACACACATACACACACACACACACACACACACACACACACACACACACACACACACACACACACACACACACACACACACACACACACACACACACACACACACACACACACACACACACACACACACACACACACACACACACACACACACACACACACACACACACACACACACTCCAGCGTGCTGTGGAATGAGGATGTCCTAATGCCTTTTGCAGCCTGTGAGGGTAGCACCTCGGGTTGCTAAGGCCTGTAATTTAATCCTGTGTTACAGAGGACTGCTGCTACTTTTGGATGGATCTATCCGTGTTATTCGATTCAGTCTTTGTATCTCCAAAATGTCAGCCCTCCTCCAGGAGTGAATACAAATCTGCATTGCCTTTTGATTGGGGAGCATTTTTTAGTTGCTTTTTTCTGGAGGGTTTTTGTAGAGGATCTTTATTTTAATGAGTCCCAAAAGGCTGAAAAGGCTTCTCAAAATACTCCAAAATCTTTTGGAGCAAGTAAAAAGATAAGAAATATTTCTTTAGTATGTGCTGACGTCACTTGCCGGACAGATTGAGTGGCAAAAGGGGTAAAAAAGCATCCTGCAACATGGCAGCTGTTTAAATGGCAAACTGCGAAGCTGTGAGTAAAACAAACTGTTTAAATTAAAGGCAGTCCGACTGAAAAGAGATTGGCACAACCTTAAAAAAAAAATGGTCAATGGACACTGACATGTGGTCAGGAATCGGGGATCCTCACATTTACATGAAACATATCTTAACACAGGTGTTAAACATAAAGCAAAGATGGAAGAAATACTTAAGTTTGGATGGACTTAAAGGCAGACTTTGTTTTTTGATTTGTTTGTAACAAAGACACCAATGCATATTCTGGTCATATGTGGACTGGATGTATTTTCTTTTTTTTAATACAGCACTTTTTCATTTTGAAAACTGTGAGCTAGCTTGCTTTGAAGCAAACACTATATATAGTGTGACATTTACACTGAATATAAGTGAAAGAGGATCATTATTACATTTATGGCTGTCAATACAGTGTGGGAAGATTTTACCCAGAAATCCAGCAGACCTGAAGATAAACTGAAAATGCAAATCAACGTTTAGTTCTCCCTATTTGGTTGTTTCTGTGAATTGCTTCTCTTTTTACAGCTTTTGAAAATCTATAAGAAAAGAGCTCTGAAAAAAGCTCTGTATTCTTGCTCAATTTATTCATATAGTCAATCCCACAACAACCGACTCTTTCCCATTCTAATATGTTGTTAAAGCTGAACCCTACAATTGCAATTCATTTGGCGTAGCAGCAGCAATTTTCCTTCAGTCACACAAACCTTTATTTGAACTTTGAGCCAATACTGAGCCAATACTCACATCCTTCTTCTGAATAACCACTCTGGACATACATGACGTCCCTGTAATCATATGATGAATACGGAGCTGTGTGTTTGTTTGTCTGTGTTACTGCATCCAGGAGAAAGAAAAAAGCAGAGGTAGAAACACTAAAGCAAGCAAGCAATATATCTGCACACCGACGCTCACTGGTTTTTAAAAATGAGTCAAGGCTTGTTGCTTTGGAAAATTCCAATGTTCATGTGAAACAAAAAGGACTGGCGCTCTCTTTCTATGTGTGTGTGTGGTCATTGTAGAAGTTACATTTGCTTAAACAGACTTAGATTGCGTTGTTTATTTGTTACACCCACACAACAACACACACAAACACACATACATTTCTCTCTAGGGAAAAAGGAGGTGCACTATTAGCTCATAATGCAAATCATCAGCAGATGAGGCTGCTGTGTCCTTCCGCTCTCCTCCATCTGCAGTTTAATTAAACATTCCTGACAACAATACTGCATTTGACAAATGTCAGTTTGTCAGTCCCTTTCACTCATATTGGTCATCATCTTCATAAGACCAGAGTGTACTTTTTCATTGTCTCTCTTTCTCAGTCCGTATCCGTGTGTTAGAAGTCAGAACCTCTCCTCCCACACATTTCCATTCAAGTGCACAATATGTATGTTTGTCCTGGGGAAAAACACAGAAACAAAGCAGGAAGGAGAAGCAGAAGGAAGTGGAGTGGAAATGTGTGTCAGCAAATCATTGTATAATCTAATAAAATCTACTTATCACACATCAAGGACCTCGAACGATCCAATGACTGATAATGAAGTCAACCAGGAAAACAGACCTCTCTCCATTACCATTAAGGTTCTCATTAAGGTTATACTGTCCATGCTACCTTCTATGAGCACCTCCCAATTATGTTTTTTAAATCAATAAGCCTCTCTGTAATTACGCAGTATAGAGGGTATGTAGGCGGCAACAGACAGGAGTGCAGTGGCTGTAATGGAGTTAAACAGAGCTCTAATTATGTTGTTTCTGCCTCTGTGAGCTGACAGCCAACTGCTCTGGAGCTCTTATACCATGATTTGTACTCGCTTTCTTCACTTAATTTACCCTCTCTATTGCTGACTTTTTGTACACAGATTTTAAACTACATGTTATTAGGACATCATTAAAATGTAATTTGTATAAATGACCTTTGTTTGGTCTATTATTAGTCAAATTGTGTTTTCATCTTCACTCATTTCCCTTTCTATTCTTTGTCAATATGTGTCTTACAAGGTATTGTGAAGGTTGTAGCTCTTATTTTGAAGGTGACATATCTTTAAGGGCACTGATCTGACTTTTTAGTTATCGATACTGATACCTGAGCTTAAGTGTTTGAGTCAGAATTGGCCCAACATCCATTTTCTGTAGCTATTCATCACTAATGTCTTTTTAATCAAGAATAAAACATAATAAGACCACAGAATATGTCAATATTTAGTTTCACATTAGGTTAAATATTGGGTAAATTGCCCTTTCAATTCTCATACAGCCATGAAGCCATGTACACTAATTTGATGTATATCTTTTGACGACCCTCATACATCTCTCTGTCCTGATTTCTGCCCTTTTTAGTGACAGTAGTTAGGGCAGATAAGCCTAGTGACAGTCACAATCATTTGTGTGTGTGTGTGTGTGTGTGTGTGTGTGTGTGTGTGTGTGTGTGTGTGTGTGTGTGTCTGTGTGTGCGTGCAGGGCCGTTTCTTCCTATAGGCGGACTATGCGGGGGCATAGGGCCACTAGGGGGCCCCCAAGCTGAAAGTTTTTTTTTTTTTTTATTCATCCGAAAAACAAAAAAAGTTTAATTCATACACACAAAGATGAACAAAATTTGTAGAAGCGGGAGGGCTGAAGCATAGCTTGTGGAAAGTAGCCCTCCCGTGCATCATCCTAATACAACGGCATTATTGCGTCAAAAACGTATAGAAATGAAGGAGTACAAAGAAATAAAGAAAACAGGAGAAAAAATTAAATAAAAGTTAGGGCAGGAAAAAAAGAAATGCATATATATACGAAAACTAGATATAGGGTCATTTTCTGCACATGTCAATAGCAGTTTCAACTATCTTTTTTTGGAAATTAAAATACTATATATAAATATATACATAGGTACACATGTACTTGGCAAATGAATAATAATAATAATAATAATAATATATGCATAATTGCATATAAACATTGTGAACACTTATTTTCAAGTGACTTATTTTACATTCATATGTTCACGCTGTGGTTTGGAACTGCTTTTGAATGTTATTAGGCATTTTCTTATGGCAAATGTTGTGCATAATCAGTACTGTTTTAAGCTGTATTATCTCAACACATTTTAATAGATTGAGTTTTTTTAAATATGGGAGTTGTGTGTTCATATTTACCAACACCACAGACTATTCGTAATACTTTTTTTTGGGATGTTATTATTTTTTGTAGATTTGTTGAGTACGTGTTTCCCCATATTTCAGAGCAGTAGTAAAGGTAAGGGAGAAATAGACTGTTATAAAGAGTATCTTTTCTTCAAGAATGTTCTTATTATGATACAAAATACCTATTGTTTTTGACAGTTTAGTCTGTACATAATTTATATGGCGCTTCCAATTGAGTTTTTCGTCAACAAGCAGTCCTAAAAATGTACATGCACCAACTTTTTCTATCTCTGTATTACAAATCCGTATAATGCAGTCATTTCTACTCTCAGACTTTGTATTGAATAATGTAATTTGTTTTGGCCACATTAAGGGATAATGTATTAACTGCAAACCAGTTACATAGTATTTTTAATTCTGCATTCACAATTTTAACAAGTTCGCCAAGATTATGATGGGAGCAGAGAATTCAAAGTTCAGGTTCAGCCTCAATATATTTGGGGAGAATTAAAATGAGCCGTCTTTATTTGTAGACAGCCAAGCCCCCTCCTGTGTTCGCAGTGGCATTTTTATATGTACAAAAGTGGTGGGGCACAAAAAACGTAGATGTCTATATAAGCTTCTGCAGTGACGTGCAGTGAGGTTCATGGCTGCTGAGGCACTGACTCTTCAGGTTTACATTATATTTTGACCTAAATCAAAATATAATATTATTTTCAAAAGCTTTTTTTGTCTGATGCTTCGATTAATTTTAAACAGACAGTTCAACAAAAGGATACCCAAAAAAAAAAAATAATAATAATAATTGTATCATTTAAATATTGAATTGTTCCCTCTTAGTAAGATCCCATTTTTAATAAAATTGCGGTCTTACCTTGACTTGAAGATGAAGTCCATTGGTCTATCCTTCTGGACAAAAATCTCTATTACTTTTTTGTCCTCCTTATCTTCTTGTAGTTTCAAAAGTCTATCATAAATCTAATCGATAGATTTATGATTAGAAAATTATAAAAGTAGGGTAGACATGTGGATATTATCCGGCTGAACAAAACGTGCATTTATCTAACAGGTACATTTCTCACAGATCTTATTTTGAGCTATTTTCTAAAATCCCATAGAGAAATATAATTGCTTTTTTGTGGAGGGAAGCCATGCGCAGCTTACTTCCTGGTTTTAGGACGCGTCCCTCGTCTCCTCTTCACACACCACACTTTTCGCGGCACACGTACTTACAGCCAATCAGCTCTGAATTATGTGAGATGATGTATGGTGGGGATGGCAGCTCAATGCCCCTATGGTCATAATTTTTTTTCCACACACATTAAATAGGAAAATACTCTGAGCATGCGCAGTGTAGTTTTTATAGTCACTGTTCACTTAGATAGAGAGAGGAAGGGGCATGATCGGGTTTTGTCCCACATGGCTCTAAACAGCTCAATAGGCAGTGATGTACCTGAACGCGTTCAATGAACGATCGTTCATGAACGCGTTCATATTTTGGGCGAACGTGAACTGAACGTACTGTATTTCCGCTAGATGAACGTAATTGAGAACGCGTTCATTCTCAGCGCTGTATAACGGCGTTCAAAAGTGCGTTCATTCTCAGCACTGTATTATAACGGCGTTCAAAAGTGTGCCAGATTTCATATGCCTTTCAGCCGAAAACCCAGTTAAAACACACCGTAAACAGGCTTCAAAATAATGCGGAAAACCACCCAATCTGGCAACAGCAAGCTGCCTGAGACGCGTACGCGCCTGTCACCCCTGGCTGTCGCACTAAAATATAAATATACTAAATATATCAGACTCCTCACAACAAACAATGTGGAACCGCGGAACCGGCGAGCATTGAATGAATGAATGAATTAGTATGGACGAAGCCGAGAGCAGCTGCAGCAGCACTCGCTCAGAGTCAGAGTCTCCGGCAGGGGTGGGGAAACTCCAGCCTCCGGGCCGTATACGGCCCGCGAGACAATTTATAAACACACGCAAAAAATGAAAGAAATCTAGACCGCAAAAAAATTAAACAAGCGAGTGCCTGTTTTTCCTGGCCAAGGTCAGGGTCCTTGAACACAACACGAGCCTAACGTGTCATCACGTGGTATATGTCTCGACTGACAGCAGGGGTGCAGTTCTGACGGAGAGCACCAGAACGCCACTCCAGCACTTCAGAAGTTGCAGTACCGATAAGTCCATACACATGCCGTAGTTTCTGCGTGTCTGTGTCTTTAGCTGAAAGCCCAGTGGCGATCTGCTCATCTGTCATACTGATCAGACAGTCAATAACTGTGTTGTTATCATTAGCATCTGGTTAGCTAGCTATGCTAACGAATATAAGAAGCTTTTTCTCCAACCAGTGAGGTAAAGGCACATCTTTATATGATCATTATAGTTATAAAAAAAACAAGAGAATAAAGTAAACAGGTATAAAATACTATATGACAGTTATTAATAAAGAAGAATACAGTTTGAAAGGGGAGTGATTTGTCAAATATCCATAAATTAAAAGAAAATCTGCTTACAGTTGTGTTTGGGTGTTGAGAGATGTGTCCATAGATCTCTAATGTTGCTCTCAAAGTGCACCAGATTGATGCTTTTAACTTCAACATTTAAAATAAAATCTTCCCAGGGGAGCATGCTCCCCGGACCCCCCTAGAGGAGGTTAGGTCCCCCCCACTTAAATCATGTTCACATGGATAGGAAACTAAATACATTTGCACACATCTTGTGTCCATATCTTTCTGTGTTGGTGGTCACGCCACACCCTGCACGTGCACGTGCATGCGCGAGTCATGGTGAGATATCTGGATCAAGAGGTTGCTTTGTCTTTGCACAGAATGAAATGAATGGGCTGTGATTTTAGTTTTTTTAAGCAGAGGTCAATAACTTGTACGGCCCTCTGAGGATATTGTAAACATTGAAATGGCCCATTAACATCGTACAGGAGACAAATAATAGCTCGCAGCAACGTATTGAAAAAATAACTATGAACTATAAATTAGTTCATTTTTGAAACCATGAACTTTAGTTCAACATTTTGAATTATGAACTATGAACTGAACTAGTTCATTTTCAAATGTGTGAACTGTGAACTGAACTAGTTCATTTAGAAAGTGAACTTTCCCAACACTGTCAATAGGCACACTGTAGACACCAGAGGTGTGGACTCGATTCACATGACTTGGACTCGAGTCAGAATTGAGTCACCAATTTGATGACTTGAGACTCAACTTGACAAAATCACAAAACACTTGCGACTCGACTTGGACTTGAACACCAATGACTCGAGACTTGACTTGGACTTGAGCCTTCTGACTTGAGGTGACTTGATCATTTAATTCAGAGGTCTCCAACACGCCGATCGCGAGCTGCCGCTAGAAGAAAAGACTTCCGTCTGGGAGAGCAGAATCTTCAGCCGCTCCTACTCTGGCTGAGAATCCTTGCAGGCAGGGGCGGGACTTTATTTAGCTGGGCCACCAAGCGGCCAATCATATGCGAGGACACACTAGGATCATACCATTATGTGAAAGAAGGGTGGGGGCACAGAAGGTGTAGTGGTACAGGCCAGCTGCACAGAGCGACGGGGAGACGGATTGGAAAAAGTCAAGAAATTAGCGAAAACCGAAAAAAGAAGCAGCATCTGGCTGCATTTCAATGATATTGGAGAAAGCAATGCTGAGTGCAGGATTTGTAAAATGAAAATAACCTTTTTTGGTTACCTTTATTTACTGTCAGAGGTGGGAGAAGTTCAGATCTTGTACTTGAGTACAAAAGCACCAGAGTGTAGGAATACTCGGTTACAATAAAAAGTCCTGCATTCAAAATGTTACAAGTAAAAGTAGAAAAGTATTAGCATCAAAATATAGTTAAAGTACCACCTGCAGAGGGATCTAGATGCAGGTGTTCTTTTCCCCATAGAGACCGCCTCGCTGGATATTATCCCTGGCATAAAGATAGATTGTGGGTCCCTTATAACATGTTGTACACAGTGGAAATAAACATTCTGGTGACCTCAACATCAGGGATCTTATACATTAAACTCCTTCTGAATCAAACCGTCACGGTAGCCTTAACTTACTGATCCCTCTTAAAATAGAAAAACACGTTACTTTACCAGCAGAGAGAAAATGGATTATTAAATTATTAATGTGACTAATAAAGAGCAGTTTGATTATTAAGTATTATTCTGTTGATCGATGTCATTACATTTGGTGAAAAACACATAATGACTTGTTTATGACTCGTTGTGTCAAAGTTTAGGACTTGGACTTGACTTGAACTTGCCCAACCTGACTTGAGACTCGACTTGGACTTGAGCGCAAAGACTTGAGACTTGACTCGGACTTGAGCGCAAAGACTTGAGACTTGACTCGGACTTGCAAAACAATGACTTGGTCCCACCTCTGGTAGACACTAATTAGAAGAACACAGACTAAAACAGCAATGTACAGACGAATCAGATGATTAAACATGATCTTAAAATATATTTTGTTGTTTATTTTTTGCATTTTTAATCATTATTTTTTAATACTTTCTGCTGACACTAGGTGGGGCTGTGCCACCTGCCCCTAATGACCAGTCGACACTGTGTGTTCGGTGAAGCATTATATGCTTACAAATCCAATGTAGGATATAAACACGACTAAACTGCAATGATAGCAAAGCTGTGGCTTGGGTTTTTGGGGTATTAAAGTCCAAATCATCGTTGGGCTGATAGCCTTATTGTTTACCTTTTTAATATCATTTTTTGTAATTTTCAATTGCTTGGTTTTCGTGAAATTAGCCTGTTTTCCTATTAAAGTGTAACAGATTGATGCATCTCCACAGATCATCTTAAAGGAATGGTATGCTCATGACACTCATTTTTAAATAATTATCATCCGATAAAACAGACCAGTCTCTGCCAGTCTCTCTCTTTTTTTTTTTAATCCGATGACATTATCAGTGATTTTAAACTGATTATATACCGAAATAACATCAACACTGTGGGCGCCGCCATTTTCCGGACGTGACGTAAACCATGCGTTCGGAGGCAGTGGCTAGCGAAATGTGGCCGGCCCGAACCGAGAGATTCACAGGCTCATGTATGCAGCGACCATTTCAAATTTCCGGACGACTACTCTGAGAGTATGATAAAACATAACATGGGATTTATGGAACAACCATTACTTAATGGAGATGCAGTACCATCGGTCTTTCTGGTGTCATCACCGACCAGGACACCAGTTCGGCCAGTTGAGAAATCGCCCTCTGCAAGTGTGAAGCGACGGAGGAGCAGAAGTAGTGCTCGGAGTAAGAATAAGGTATGTTATAGCGCATTTCCATTGCAGCGGCTAGCCCCGTTTTAACGTCCAGGCCAGGACAGTTTTTGGTGGCCTTTCCATATAGTGTGGTACCGGCTAGTGTGTATTTTACCCCAGTTTTTTCCGGCCCCATAAAATCGTGATTCTATGGCCAGGGACAACGAAGCTGAGTATGCTAAACTAGAGAGGGAATCGCTAGCAAGGGTGGTACTACATGCATACATATAGTATCTTATATCATCTTTCCATTATACACACATGCATTTCCAAACATTTGGACTACCTATGTTGCAAATGTATTATCTTTTCAATTTACACACGGCATCTATTGCACGTCTGTCCGTCCTGGGAGAGGGATCCCTCCTCTGCTGCTCTCCCTGAGGTTTCTCCCATGTTCCCTTTAAACTGTGGGTTTTCTTCGGAAGTTTTTCCTTGTACGATGTGAGGGACTAAGGACAGAGGGTGTCGTATTGTCATACTGATATGTATGGCTGAATTCCCCCATCCAATCTCTTCACATTGGTCAAAACTTGTTCCTCTGCTGACGAGTCCGAACTGAAATACTCCACCATGTTTCCGTGTGTTGACAAAGTGAACGCATGGATGACGTCACAACCATCACGTGACTACTGAAAATGGCAAACATGGCGGCGGCCAGACGGAATATACAGGTCTTGATAAAAAAGAGCTATAAAATCATTATTTACCGGGGAATATCGCTGATTTCTTCAGGGTATGGTTTAAACATAACGTTTCACTAAATACTGAAGTTTTGATTAATTATCTAATGAGTGGACCATTCCTTTAAAGGCTTCGGAATCCCCCCCATTGTAATTAAAAACTGTCAACACTAGGGCCCCCAAACAGCATCTTGCATAAGGCCCGCAAAAAGCTAGAAACGGCCCTGTGTGTGTTTATTTGTGCGTGTGTGTTTGTGACTGTGCATTCAAGCGTGGAAAGCTTTGTGTTATGATTAACTGAAGTGACCCAGTATATGCTCCTTCAGCACATGTCACGCATCACAAACAGAGCTGTGCCATCTATTTTTCTTTCTGTTCATGTTATTTTGCCTATTTTGTCTGTCTTGTTCTTGGTTCTCCTTGTTCTTCCCCAACTCGTCTTCTTTATAACTTTGCAACCGTTCAAAAGCAATCTGGATTCTCAGACATTTCTAATTTAATGTTTGCCTTCCTCAGGGGAGAATTGTCTGACCATCTTGTTTCCTGCCTCGATCCATGGGAGATCAGTTTAGTGGGAAATACACAGAGATAGCAGATGGCTTTGACAGAGACAAACACCAGTCCCTGCATGTCATTTATAAGAACCTCAATTTAAACAATAGCTGATCAAAACTCTTTACAATAGATCTAATAAACACATTAGCCCAATGCTAAAGAACTCAGTGCACTGTTTTGGTATATCAGCCTGTAACGTCCCATATATGCGGAGTGCATTTAGAAACGGAATGTAGAAAAACACAGCGGCTTCATGGTTCTCATATTAAAATAGTGGAGATAGTTTGGCTCCCAACACTGATATCACACTCAAATCATACTCCTTCCACTTGGAGACATCTGGGATGGAAAGACTTTTGGATGCCGCCGATCCTCCAGCAGATGGTCAGGGCTGCTTCGAGCTGACAAATGAGCAAAATTATGCGCTGTTAAGATTTCATAATGGCAAACATTGCATCTGAAGTGTCCAGTGGCGATAGTGGATGAACCCACATGAGCGTCGTAAAAGTTGTGTGTGAATGTGAGGAGTGTGCGAAAGAAGGGGAGAGGAAGACAGAGCACATGGGAAGAGGAAGGCTTGCCCAGTACATACCATTCTCAGTGTCCCGTGGAGAATGCCAAGAGCCAGACCCTAAATCCTCAGCCATGTGCTCCCCGGACTCCTCCATAAAAATGCTTTACTTATACCACAGTTATCCTGCTCACTATATGTTGTCCTTCAGGCTCGCATTGCTCCCATATAAACCCTCTCTCCTATGGAAACAAATGACAGCACATTCCCCTGCCAGCACACACACACAAACCAGTTAATAAGTAGAAGATGCAGTAAACTACCCCATGTTACCTGCTGTGGGTTTATTCAGCTGTTTAGGGGGAGAAATGCAACAATATAAGGTAAATTCGTTTTTTACATGTTTGCCTCACTTTTTGCCAAACTGCTAGGAAAATATCAATAAGATATAGGAACAGTTTTAGGTTTTGGGAAATAAAGTATGTTTGTGCAGAGAGTTAGGAAAACTGCTGCCACTCTCATGTGAGGCAGCTGCGGCTCAGGAGGTAGAGCGGGTGGTCTGCTGATCACAGGGTCAGAGGGGCATGAAAACAAGCTGACACAACACCACGTTCAAATTCAGTTCATAAATTTGACACTTAAAAGTTTCCTTTTCAATATATATATCATTCCCTTTTTGGAAATGCACATGAAACACTCTTACCATTGGCACCTCCACAGCTATTATTTAAAAACAAAATACTCTACTACTACTACTACTTAAAGTTTGCTTTTTCCCTTTAAACTGTGGGTTTTCTCTGGAAGTTCTTCCTTGTACGATATGAGGGTCGGATAGAGGGTGGCGTTTTTCTCATACTGATATTCTGAACAATCTGTGCTGTTGTATTTGCTGTAAAGTGTCTCTACTAGGGGTCGACCGATTATCGGCCAGGCCGATTATCGGGGCCGATATTCATCATTTGACCGATTATCGGTATCGGCCTTTTTTTTATAAAATTGCCGATAACACTTTGGCTCTGATGCAGCCGTTTCTCTGTCTGCAGTCACCACTCTCTGTACACGAGCAATGTCCCGTCCACAGCGCTATCTGATAGGCTATTACTGAAGTGTCAATCAACACTGAAGATTTTCAGGGCGGTAGCCAGCCATAGAGGCGGGACCTTCTCAGATTACAGGCAGGTGCGAAGAACACAGACACAGACAGACAAGCAGCAGCGTTGAGCGGCAGAGCCATACATGTGTTTCGAAGGTAAATCAGTTGAAAGCCGAAGTTCAATAAACATCCCAATCCCCTCATATCAGCTGAAGTTGCAAAAACGGCACGATCTATTGATCCAATTCTATCAGCTTCCCAGTTACACAGGGACGCGGGAAGTCAGTCAGCGTGCAGCGTCTCACAGCGGAACTGTGGTGCGGAGGGGGGGCTGCGAGTGAAGCCTCGCAGTTTTTCAGGTTGATATGTGAAGCTCATTAGCTAATGTATTTAGCAAATGTTTAGCAAAATATTAGAAGTGAGGCTACTAGTCTAACGTTAGGTCTACTGTAATAGCCTCACTTTTAATAGTTTTCAAAACATTAGCTAGCACTAGTGTTTTGCAGTTGCTAGCAGCTTATTGGGATTTTATGCTAGATAGACAGGCATTGGTTTGATATAATAAATTAAGCATTATTGTTAGTTAAGCATGTCAGCCTGCAGCCCCACTTCTTGTCTCTCTCTAACTCATAGCAGATGGCTGCATTAAAGAAAAGAGCACAGAGAGGAAACCAGTTGTAAGATGTTTAAAAGTTCATTAAACATGATATAGGCTATGCTTAAATGCATTTCAAAGAAGTTGTGTTGAGTTGTGTTGGAGTTTGTGTTATTCTACATTTTGACACCAAGATTTTCTGATTTTACTGCAAATGTATATCGGTTTCAAATATCGGTTATCGGTCTCCTTGATTACTAATAATCGGTATCGGCCTTGAAAAAGCCATATCGGTCGATCCCTAGTCTCTACTGTAGGCTATTTTTATTATATGTACAGCACTTTGGCTCGACCAAAAATCGTTTATAAATGTGTTATATAAATAAAACTTGATTTGATTTGATTTGTGCAGGTATTTCTATTTTCCCAACCAGTGATGAATAACACCAGAAGCAAATGCCAGGAGATTTTTCAAAAAAAGATTTATGATTGGTCCTGCACAAGGCAAAATGACCTTCTAGGTAAAGATATGAGTCCTAATAGATGACATTTATAAGGCAATTTTTCGCCACATGTGTTCACTCATCATTAATTGCACACGGGCTACAGATCACTCTCAGAAAACGTTCATCAATATCTTTTCACCTAATATTATTTAAATAAAGCTGGGAAGAATATATTTTGACATTAGAAATAATTCTTTAACTAGCATGGCTCCCAACGCTCCCTGCCATCAGTGTGTGATTGTATGCATGACTGCATGAAAAACCTTTTTGAGGTCTTTTGGACAAAAGTGCTTAATAAATTAGGCCATTTATCGGTTAGCTTAGCTTAGCATAATGTCTTTAGACTTTGTACAGATGTTAGCTAGCTGCCTCCGGCTGCTTCATTACTGTACAGACATTGGAGTGATATAAGTCAGTAACTCTCAGTAGTAAAGAAAAAGAGTATAAAACAAAATTAGGAAACATGATATTTTGTTCAATACAGTTTGAAGGTAATGTACAAACAGCTTGCATAGCCCAAGTGACTAAACACAGCTATTCTGATATCCTGTCCTCACAGTGAAGCTGTGGGCTTCACTCTCCAACTCCGGCCAAACAGTAGAGACTAAGAGACTATATAACCCTTAGAAGCCAAACTAAAATCCAGCTATATCTATACCTATACCTGCATCCTGTAAACCAAGCTAGCCACATCCTAACCAGCCTCTCTACTGAAAACACAAAAAGTGATCAACCCTCCGATCAAACTAGTAAAACAGCATTAACTGCCAAAATGTCAACAATAAATGACAATTAAAAAAGAATAGTAATCCCATTTCAGTAGGGTGTCAAATATGCACAACACTGGTAGTTGACATTTACACAATCAAAGGACAGATGAACCAGGGCTGATCCATAGTGTCTCCTAAGCCCTGTTTCCAGTTGAGAGAAATATCACAGAGTGTTTATATAGTGTGTCATATCCAAACTAACCAACACACCTGACTGTCATGCACTTGCCAAAGGTGCATCTGCTAAACACATCCCGACACACACCGTCAAACCTGTGACAAACAGCAACATGAGGGACACAAACCGGTCTTTGGCAACCTGATACGCTAAAATAGATATAAATGGTGCATAAAATACACATCAGCAGCTCTTCTCATGGGCTTTATAATGCACAAAAACTAATAGAGAAACATAACAAGCTAGCAGCAAGAAGCTAACAGTCCTGTGCCACTGTTCCTGCTAACAGCTCTGTTTCCATAACTCAACTGTGCATGTGTTCAGCACCTGCATACATACCTGCATGTGTGCTGTTTGAAAGAATGGATGGAGACAATCATGGCATCAACATTGTGCTCACAGTAGCCTACATGAAAACACACGCAAGAGGATGGGGGGTGGGCAAACAGAAGACTGTCTGTCTGAAGAGTTAACATGTGTTATCTGTATAGACAGTTCCCACACAATAGCTTTTCATTATTCCTCTTTATATTAATAACTAACATGCATTGAAATTGGTCCTTTTTAAGTAATCGGGATATTACCCTTTAGAACTTAGATGGAATGATGAGCTTTTTAACACAGTAAGTTTGAAAATTGTTTGAAAGTCGAAGCACATCAGCCATGAATGAGACAAAACGCAAACTGCATCCTGCAATCAACGCACACATCAAACAGACTACCTGATTTGAGCTTAATACATTATAATTCAAAGAACTGTGAAAGAAGCCAAAACGCAAAACACAGATTTTGCCTTGAAATATAGTTGTATTGTTCTATGTTGAGTACTTACGCCTACTAACATCTCCTGATGAAAATAAAACTTTTCAATTCAGCTCAGTCATGTTATTATCCGGAATGGGAAACTTTGTTAGCAGATATAAAAGTGCAAGACAAAAGAAACAAGGACGTATTTTTTCCAGAAAACATTCAGGTGTTTAAAAATGTTATTCTGTGCTGCATGCTGTCAAAATGAATTTTGGCATTTTATGTTGTGATGTACTTTTAACAGTATTTCATTGTTCCCATCATCAATGTATCCCCCTCTTGTTTTTACCAACATTTGCTTTTGTTTTCCTTCTGTTTCCATAAAGACCCATCCTATAGTTCATTATGAGGGTAATCATAGTGATTAATAATGCGCTCATAATTCCAACAGAATGTACTAATACATACAAATAATGCTTTCTGATGCCTGAACCTTAAGACGGATGAGACCTTTAATGATTCATCGTGATTATTGGCAATAACTTTAATGTCTACATCATCAAAATACACAATTCTATCATTGATTTTAATGTCCTTACCAACAGTACGGCCTATGCCATTGATCTAGTCTGGATTTGTAAAGATCAGCAGATTATTGGTTTTGTTCCATGACAACCCCTTCTCATTTACATTTAAAAAGATGCATAATATCAAGCTGATGTATCCTCAATATCTTTTTGGAAATCTATCACACTAAGTCAATATACTCAAATGTAAATAATGTATTTAAAATGTTACATACAACCAGTTATTTCACCAGGGAACAAACTGTTAAACAAAGAAGAAACAAAAAGAAGAAACTGGAGCTTCAGATTGAAAAGACGAATGGGAACTACATTCTCTCATTTCTGCCTAATGGGCGTGCGTGCGTGCGTGCGTGCTGGCTTATAACTCAACTCAGAGTATTTGGCTGCAGCTTCACTCCCTTTAAATTATAATAAAGATAATTTAATTTATAATGTTGTCGTCAGAGAATGCTCAAAGTCGTAAGACCACATCAAAAACTCGACTAAATGTCCTGTTAAACACTGGCACTAATTTAAAGGCTAAATGAGTCTCCTGTGAACAATTTCTCTGTTCAAAAAACATTCAATGTAAAATTACCAGCAGACTCAAGATATGTCTGGAACTGAATAAAGGGAGCTTTGGCATGTAAAGTCAAAAACAATTCAAATGCACAAATACTTAACAATTGCTTTATGAGCTGGATGAGGGGATCAGGGAATTTAGTTTAAAAGCAGTTTAAGTGCCAGCGATTTCTTTTCCTAATCAGTTGAGGCAGAGATGTCTATGAGGTGGTAATTTAATTATTTCAAATGTACACAAAGTAATTTAATTGAGCTCCAATAGGCTTTTAAAGTTAAGAGCTTTAATGGAATGCAAAATGAAAGGGCTTCCTTTTTGGGGGGCGTTTTGTTTAATTATTTTTGCTTAATTATTTGTCATTTTTCAAGCTACGAGATGTTTTCCTATGTTTGTCATGATACATTATTTCTCAGGAATGTAGGGTTTGGGAATTATGGCAGTTTTAAAAAAATATATGAAGGCAAATTTCAAGATGTTCTACCCTCTAGCTGTGACATCACACACTCTAGTTAATGTTAAAATCTGAAGAAAACCTCTAAAACAAGGTCTGAACAATGTTTAATATCTCTAAAAGTAAGAATCAGATTGTTTTACACGAATAATGTCAGACAGATGTGTAACATTTTAAAGTTGGAATGAGGTTTCTGAGTGAAAGTATGAATGAACAGTTAGCAGTTGAAGTCGCATGAAGATTTGTTGAAGTTGAAGATTTCCTCCATTGACTTCAATGTTAAAAATGGGATGTATTATGGGATGTATCTCTGGAATTATGAAAGTTATGAATGAGAAAAGTAATAGCCATCGATTCCCGACCGAGCTGAACGTTTTGATGTTTGAACGGAGTTTCTGCGATGTTCAATGCGGGAGGAGAAGAGGGCCAAAATAAGTCGGTGGAATAATAATAAAAATGTTGTCCGTAGAATAACAGTTAGTTAACAGCATTCCCACTAAACAATCAGCCGCCTTCTCAGATTTGCATGCAGGTAGAACCCTTCTCAGTGTGTTGAGAGTTAGTTTCAGGTCTTCCCAGGGTTGGACGAAATCAAATCTTAACTAAGTTAAAGGCCCTGCGCTCCCACACAGGTGTTTTTAGCTATTCTGGCTGATCAGAGCTGGAGTGAGTGAGCTGTGCTGGGAGTTTGCTAGGAGTATACCTTTTATCACAGCAGACATCTTTAACTGTCATAAAAAGAAAAGCACAGGTGCTGCTGAGAAACATTGATAGTGTAATGCAACTGGTGGACTGCAGCCGTAAATAGCATTATTTCTCCCACCTGTGCTCATCCTGCCATGACATGTCTAAATGTCTGCCGTAAAAGGGAATAAGATTCAAAGATATAGTCTTATTTAACTGTTGTCCCTTGAAAGTTAACTCCCTTTTAGTTAAATTAAGAGTTCAGAGTTCACTTTTATTCAACACTGCCTCGTGTATTTTCTATCAAAACATTGATGCAATCTTCGGTAATGAAGGCGTCATTATTTCATGATCATCTTGTTTTGTACATGAGGATACCCCTCAGAGTCTGTTTAAAGTATGATTGCGCTCCTCAATATTAATGAATTACTCACATCTAAAACATGACATGCATCTTTTATTCAAGGCTGAATGTGGGGCAGTCTTTTAGGACAGGGGGCTCTTGAGATCACCTCGAGTTCAAGTCAGCACAGCACAAAAAGAATCAGCGGATGAGTAAAACCCTGTTTGTGTGTAATTAAAGTCTGAATGTATTTTATTGAATAACACTTCGCACCATGTTTAGATTCATTCAGCATTTTCCTAAATACTGGCAAGTGCTAGCAATGGGTTTCAAAGGTTAAGGAGACATCTTGCAAAGGAAATTGTATACTTCTACAAAGGAGAAAGACATTTTAGAAACAGAAATGTAAATCAGTGGGCCTTGAAAGCAGCTCTCCAGGACCTTAACCTCTGTGTCATGAGGCATGCAATAAGCCTTCAAACCCAGACTATTGCTGTATAATGACACACACAGGCAACATGGTCCTGTATATCCTTCCCATATATCTTGTAATCTCATATCTAACAGTTTAGATGAACAGATATCACCATTAAACTTCCACAATTACATTAGGACAATTATTTTCTTCTTTCATTTTGTTGAACCATTAGAGGAAATAGTTTTTACAAAGGGAGTTTTGAATATCTTATTAGAAATACAAGGTTTTATAAATCAGGCACAAAAAAAAAAATGTCTTCCTTCAAGTGTGGAGGCAGACACACACTAAGCCTGTTGAGTGTAAATATTTGTGTGCAGCAGTAGGTTTGTCATAGCTGCTGACTCTCTGCAGAGCAGGCTGGGCTCCATTAATAATGGACAGCGGGACGGAGCTTGGACAGGAGCACCGAGCCGCAGAGAGGGATTATGGAAAGAACGGTTGGATTGAAGGCCTAGCCCGGCCCGGGAGTGTGGAACGTAGCCACAGACCTACTCCTTACCTCTAACCAATTCAGGTTCCAGTGGGGACCTTTCTCCCTGTGTGCCTCTCCACCTCTGTTTCCTACTTCTTACTTGCTACCCTTTTCCCTCAACCTATCCTAAGGGAGTGCATGTATGTAGACACGTTAGTTTAGTTGCTATAGGCTTGGACTGCTGAGGGGGGCACCTTACTCCGTCTTTCTGGCTGTTTGTACCTGTGTACTCTCATGTTCCGATTAACCCAGTTTCCCCCAAATCTCTTTTTTGTGTCTATATATACGCCGGGATCCTGAGTCGAGGCTAATCATGTTGCTGTGGTCCTGTGTCCTGGATCCTCTATCCTGAGCACTGGATCTGAGTCCTGGATTTTGAGTCGTGGCTGAACCTGTCTCTGCGGTCCCGCCAGACTCTCACCATACTACTTCACTGATGGCTCCCACAGGATTGCTGACATCCTCGTAGATTCATCTTCTTATTATAGACACATGCATTTACAAACATTTGGACTACCTATGTTGTAAATGTATTATCTTTTCGATTTACACACGGCATCTATTGCACGTCTGTCCGTCCTGGGAGAGGGATCCCTCCTCTGTTGCTCTCCCTGAGGTTTCTCCCATTTTTCCCTTTAAACTGTGGGTTTTCTTCGGAAGTTTTTCCTTGTACGATGTGAGGGTCTAAGGACAGAGGGTGTCGTATTGTCATACTGATATTCTGTACAAACTGTGAAGACCACTGAGACAAATGTAACATTGTGATATTGGGCTATAAAATAAACATTGATTGATTGATTGATTGATTGATTGAACATAGAGGCTCTGACACTCAGGTTACATGGACTGTGACTCTGCAGGGACCGGGACTTGGCGGTCCCACAGTTGAGTGGAAAGTCATTTCGCCCTGAAACACTGATGCAGAGGCACACAGGGGCGCCGCCAGGGTTTTTGGGCCCCATGAAATGATATCACATTGGTTACTTAAACATTTTTTTCTTTATGTTCTAAAATAGTTTCGGCCCCTGTCAGTCACGGGCCCTTAGAATCGTCCTAACTTTTCTCCCCCTTACGGCGCCCCTGGAGGCACAGACTATTGACTGTTCACTAAACCCTGCCCACCTATATACTGTTGTTACACGTGTCAAGGTGTATATCTTAGCACTGCATTAATATTCTTTGATAAAAACACCAGATTTACCGCTCAAAATAGCAAGTTATTTTTTAAAGGTCACCTATTATGCAAGATCCACTTTTTCACGTCTTTTATACATACGACACGATACGAGATTACTTTATTTGTCAGATCAAGTCTGAAATGTGACTTGCGTCACAGCAGCTCCATGTCCAACATCAACAGACAAGTATCCAGACACAATACATGAAACACAAACAAAAAATATTTAACATAACAGCACAATCAGTGAGAGAAAACATGCTCAAAGAGCCGTCAGCGTGCATTTGATCTGGGATTTAGCTCTGTGTTTACTGTGAGGATGGACTGATGCACAAAGGAGTGCTTCAGTCTGACTTTATAAACAGGTGTCCCCTCTGTGTAAAGATATTCTGAACGTTTCAGGAAAAAATATTCGCTAACTTTTTGTCCTGATCCATTTATATAAAAAACTATATAAATACATCTGAAAATGAGCTGATCAGATTGTGGCCGCTTTATGATCTCATAATGTTTTTTTGGGGTTGTGTAACCATTAGCCAATCACCAACGAAGGTACCCCCCCCCCCCCCCCCGCCTTATCACCTGAATCTCCTCCTGGAGCACCTTTGTGTTCTTTTTAACCAAATATCTCTCAGAGCGGCGTGGGGAGGGGCTCCTTATTTTCATCTAAAGTAACATACGGAGAATTTGAAACAGGGCTGAAACAGAGGGGATTATGGGATGCTACAATGCACGATCTGTTTGGTATTTCGAGCCAAACACTTTAAACAATAAAAAAATCTACTATATGCTATGCGTCTGATTGTCCCTTTGGGCTCTCCTTTAATGAAGAGCAGTGCAGCAATACTCTCCGTCAAATTATATGAAAACATATGTCCCTCTCATGCTACCTCCAGGGCTTTACTATATATTGGTATACCCACAATTCCCTGTCCTTCTGCTCTCCACTCTCTGTCCCCTTCAGCATGTATGTGTAAATGCATTGAATTAATATGCTAAATTTCATCAGTACAAAAACCCATAAGCCTCATAAGTATTGTTTAGTGTTTCTTTTTTCGGCCGGGTTGATAATTCTTATGTTGCATGCATGGTTACATTTTTATATACAGAGCATGACTGAAGGGGCCTGCAGACAATTATGTGAGTGAGCGTGAGTGCACGGTTGTGGCCTCGGTCTGCGAACCTATGCATTACTGATGTTGATTAGGGAAATGAAATACTATGAACAAATATAAACAGTTGGCCACACAGTATGGACGATGTGACTCTCTTTGGTGACACCATATCATCCAACACCTCACATTAGCAGCCTCCAGAGCATCAGCCGATTTCGCCAGTGGGTGGAAACATGCTGTTTTAAAAATGCAAATGAACTGTGTAGTTTCTACTTTTAGAAATGAAGACCACTAAGGACACAGCTTGCGGCATGAGATCAGACGTAACAGCCGTTAATATAAGAAGTAACAGTTTGTATCGAGCAAGAAGACGCATGTGTTACTGTCAGATGAGCCATAATGTTGGAAATGGAAATGAGATCACTTATGGAGGAAACTAGGCCCAGTTCACTAACCGCGTGTCTTCTGTGTACGCATCCTGTCTACATTAATTTCCATTCATTACAACGTTTTTGCTAAACTTTCCTCACTTAATGAACAAATGCAAATTTAACATGCATAGAAAAACTATCATTTGTTAAGATGTGTTGGTCTTACTCCCTCTTGGGGACAGAAGGCACCAATTGATGCTCTAAAGGTGAGACACTAAAAGCAAATCATCATTGTTTTTAAATATGGAATTTAACAAGACATTTTTAATGAACTTGTTTTTTCAAACTCAGTGTCCAAATGTCCACTTCAGTAGCACCTCAAAACAACAAACTCTTGCCATTCTTGTCCTTTTTATGAAGGTTTTTACAGATGGGTTCGCTCATATATAATGCATAGCCTGATTTATAAAACATTCTATTTCTAATAAGATATCCAAAACTCCCTTTTTAAAAACCATTTCCTCTAATGGTTCAACAAAATGAAACAAGAATTATGAAAGAAGAAAAATAATCGTCTTCATGTAATTGCGGAAGTTTTATGGTGATAAAAACTGTTGGATATGAGATTACAAGATATTGAGGGCAGGATATATAGGATCCTTTTGCCTGTGTGTGTCTTTATACAGTAATAGTGTGGATGTTAAGGATTATTGCATGCCTCATGACGCACAGCTGAAGGTCCTGTAGAGCTGCTTTCCAGGCTCACTGTCTGTTTATTCAGCCTCTTCAATGGTTTTGTGACAGGCACAGTAAGAACATTTACATTTCTATTTCTACCATTTCTCTCTTCTTTGCACAAGTATACAATTTCCTTTGCAAGATGTCTCCTTAAACTTTGAAACCCCTTCATAGCACTTGACAGTAACATGGAAGATGGTGGATGAATCCACCACTAAACATGGTTTGAAGTGTTATTCAATAAAATACATTCAGACCTTAATTACACACTGTGCTCCACACAAACAGGGTGTTTTACTTATTTCGCTGATTATACCTCTTCTCGTGTTGTGTTTGCTTGGCAACAGCTTGAACTCAAGGTGATCACATTTCAAACCGGAGAGACGTGATGTAAGGAATACATATTTATTGTTTACACGTCATATGAATGAAATGATTGCCATGATAATACAAAAGGAGAATGTAATGGTGTTTGGCGATTAGGCCCCGGTTTGCAGGATAATCATTCAGGAGGGAAAGCACCGCTCCGATGAAATCCCTGGGGTCTAGACACTGGTGGTGGTGATTAGTAGGTGGCACCGGTCTGAAGAAGGACGTTTAGCTTTGTCCTGGAGGAGACTGGAGGCGAGAGGGGTGGAGGCGGGTTGCGTGTGATCATCTGCAATGACAACTGACAGGGAGGAAGAGCAGGCATTTAAGGAATTTAGCATGTGCAGCAATTGGCTGCTGAGGGGTGACGCCCTCGTATTTAATGAGGGGGGAAGGGAGCCATCGAGTGACGTGTAAGTGACTCGTGTTAGGTCTTCCTTATTGAACTTGCGCTAAAGCTTTCATTAGCTTCCTGTCCTACAAGACTGCCCCACATTCAGTGTTGAATAAAATAACAAACACAGCAGGAGTATTTCTTTGTCAAAAACACCAATCAGCAGGAAATGAAAATAACTGCTGAGACCTAACAATGATTAACATATGACAGTGTGTGTGACTGGAAGGAAGGATATGTACAAGTCAGCGAAAAATATGTGCTACTGATAGAGAATGATAACTGTGAGGTTTGATTGACAGCACTCTACCTCGCTGTCTTTCTGCTTCAAAGCAATATGACAGAGGAAAAGGTGAATGAATTCGAAAAGGGCTCCACAGGGCCCGGTTGGCACACTGAATGTCATGCATAACATAACGTCAGAACACAAGAGCTACCACAAGCGGCTTCATTAAGATATCAACATGAAGCCTCGGCCATCCATCCAGCCTCAGGCGCTCTCTGTCAGGAGAATAAGAAGCAAGAAAATCTGAAGGAAAATCAATTATGGCAAAGAGAGTGGATACACACATATAATATAATAAGACAGGTTGATGAGTGTGCACATTAAATGACTGACATGACTGACTGAGTAAAGAGAGGCTGATCCTCAGCCAGCAGCGGAGGCCTTAACGCAAACAGTTTACTGTTACTAAAACACTATTTATACCCACTGAAGTTCTTATTTGTATTTCTTCATTTTACACAAGAAAGGTTTTCTTAATCATTTTGATCATCAGATGTCATACAGTAGTTCTGATTGACAGTTGTACCTCTGTTCCAAATCAGTGACTTTCTAAATGGGGCGGCGGTGCCAAAGTCCATAGGGAGTTGGCTTGGGAACTGGAAGGTCACCAGTTCAAGTCCCCGGAAAGTCCAAGTACTACAGAGGTGTTCCTGAGCAAGGCACTCTCCCTACACTGCTCCCCGGGCGCCTTACATAATGGCAGCCCACTTCTCCTAACACTAGGATGGGTCAGATGCAGAGATCTTTCACATTTCCCCTCTGTGGGACAGATAAAGGTTTAAAAAAAAAAAAAAACATTCTGTTTGTGACCCTCATTACTCTGTCCTTCAATGATGCAACTATAGAAAAAGAAAAGCGGAATACATTTAAATTCAAAACCTTTTTCAAGTCACCTGTATCATAAATGAACACTATGGTGTGACTAAAAACCTACCGAGATAAAAATACAAAAGGTCAATCAAACTGTGTCAGATGTACCTGTATGTGTCACACACAGGGTGACTAACAACCAGCTTAATAATTTTGTCAGCTTTCAGTTTTGGCAAAAAAACAACGCAGCATCCCAAACACAGCCTCCTCATTCATTTCAAATAGGTCATCACAATAAGGTACTGACTCAGAGTGTTGGGCAACACAGCGCAACGGCATCCAGCAAGGCTCTGTGTTGGGCAACTCAAATATCTGTAAGTTCCCGGTCCTGATAAATCAAACTTGAAAAACATTGTATTAACAGTGTTTAGGTTGTGATCGCTGTGTGAGTGTGATAAATTGAAGGCTGTAAAATCCTTCTTCACAGTGGTATAAATCACAGAGCAGTGTGCAGGCGTCTGATAAGCCTTCAAACTCATGAATCTATTACTCAAACCAGCCTTTCCTGCAGCAGCAGCAGCAGCAGCAGCAGCAGCAAGAACCTTCCTAAACTTGTTCACACTTAGAAGCAGCTCTCCTAGCTTACAATATCCCTGTATGGTTTGGGTTTGATGATTTTTAAACCTACTTCTGGCAAGGTATGATTGTTTATTCTCACAGCTTAATGCTGACCATGTGGTCTACACTGTGGTGAGGCTCGCCCCCGCTTCAGAAATGTTTCAGTGTTTCTGCAGACTAAGAGCACAATAAGCAATCAGTTAAAACAGGTCTAAGCTAATCATAACAAATACTGCTCATTTCTGCTTTATACGGGGGTGATAAGATGTATTGTCGGATCTAATGAGCCTTAGTGGTATCATGACGTAATTATCTCTTTAATTGTCTTGTCCTGTCAGCCCCCTTTAAACACTCACTATGGATATATGTTAGGGCTGCTCGATTATGGCAAAAATCATAATCTCGATTATTTGGGTCAATAATTGATAACACGATTATTAAAAATGATTATCCATTTACTGTGAACAGTATGTTTTTAACAGTTGATTACCCTGAACTTTAAGAATAATTCAACTGAAAAAAATAGTAATAATAATAATAAAAAAATAATCGTTTTATTTCGATTACGTTGTTTTCGTAATCGTTGCAAACCATGATCGTAATTGCGATTAAAATACGTTTAATTGAGCAGCCCTAATATATGTAATATGGTTTCATTTTTAATTGGACTGAGATACTGTATGTGGATTCACTGTGTTATCTCTTTCATCCCTTTGATGTACTTAAACCTTGATTATACTGCAGATGTTAACAAGTTTTAAGAACTTCTAAAGCATTTCATAGATGTCATCTTCATCTTTAATATGATATTGAACCAAGAAATCTATTAAGTCATTTATCTGCATGAACTTCCAGGGCAGCAATTATTTTTTGGTAGTTACTTTATGTATGGCCCTGAAAGGAGTCGATTAATTGTTTTGTCTTATGTTGATTTTAGTAAGACAGTAAAACTGAGGGACTAAGTTCTTGGGACAATGTATTCTCATTTTACGGTATTTTTGCATTGTGGTGGTTGTAGTGACAGTCGAGGTGAATGTCCGGGAACCCTGTGGTCAATCATGAGGAAGACCCTTTAAGATTTTAATCAGCCTCTTAATCCACCACGATTAAGATCTATAACATATTGATCTGTGTTTGGCAGGCGCTCCACACACTGACGCTCATGATGGTGGTCAGCTGTCCAGCCGAGGCTGATCGTTGCACATCAGGATGTGACCGGGCAGGGTAAACCCACACGAGTAAATTTCAACGGACCTCAAGTGGGATTAAGGTTTGTAATAAAATGACTTGTTTTCCAAGGATCGATATTCTCGCTGCTCTGTCCCTGAATGTGTGCCATGAACCACGATCGGTGACCTGAGTCTTTGCTTTAATCACGTGTAACGGAAACCAAACACGGCAGCAGCTACATGAGGTGGCAATTTAATCTGCTGTAAAGCTTTTGTAGCAAAAAGTAAATTGCAGATATCCAGCAGACAATTCTTAAAGGTTTATGAAAATACTGTATCCCAATGCCCCATTTTTCTGTGCACTTGTTCCCCAAATTCAAAAGAACCCAAATATAATCCACTTCCTCCATCTAATATTCATTATTCCGTTTTCCAACTTCCTGTTCCTGTTTGGCCACAGTTGACTAATCCTGGAAACCATCAGGATTGGAAAACAAAGACCGGATCATGTTAAGATACCTTAAATTAAACATAAAAAATATAATAATAATATCATTTAAAAATCATAAAGTATTTTACAAATACTGGATCAAGTAAACACACTTAAAATGGACAGTGCCTGTGCAATATACACATTTAGACATCTCTGGTGCATTAAGTGATGTGTGTCTTTGGTCTGGGATGATCAGGTAAAAAAGGGAATAAAAATGAAATGCACAACCAAATATATATTATTTGTTATTATCATTCCCTGTTCCAAAACCTGGCTACTAAATTAATTAATTACCCAACTCGACCCATCTCTGTTATGCTAGTAGCATGAAATGTTTTCAAGCCTATAGTCTTCAGAGGTGCTCAACACTGATTTAAATGACATCACTTGATGTATTGTTTATTATTCCTCAAATACCTTTAAACCGAATTGAAAGTATTAAAATTGTCCCATATAATTCTGTAATTTAGATAACGGTGATTTTAGATACCGAATAACATGTTTTGATGTGTTATTGATTTAGGCTGTAGAAAATGCCCCAAAGTTATAGTTATTGATATATATATTAGAGCCGGGACTCGATTAAAAAAATTAATCTAATTAATTAGAGGCTTTGTAATTAATTAATCAAATATACATATTTGACCTGAGAACAGTGAGAAGCAATTTTCACATGGATTTTACTCCAAGTGGTCTACAGTCCAAGTGCATGACATTAAGGATTTTTGGAGATGGCCCTGTGGGCCATCTAAGCTAATTTACAGATGGCCCTGAGCCCAATAGAGATTGCCCTGAAAAATGCACGCGGACGAAATGGCACGAAGGGTTCGGGGGGCCTCCGTCCCCCTAGAACATTTAGATTTTTGCAGGTCTTAGATGCTGTCTGGTGCATTCTCTAGACTGAATTATAAGATGAACCACCACAATATTATACAATTTCAATTGTATTCTTCATTTCACTTGTTTGTTTGTTCTTGTTTGTGTTTGCTCGCTTGCATGCCCTGCATAGCAATAAGAAATACTTAAGTTGTTGGTCAAAACACTTTCCATCTGGGAAGGCAAAAAAGTAGAAAACATTACATTCAGTTATAACTGCCAAAACAAACATTATTTACACT
Organism: Pseudochaenichthys georgianus; assembly: GCF_902827115.2. Taxonomy (NCBI): domain Eukaryota; kingdom Metazoa; phylum Chordata; class Actinopteri; order Perciformes; family Channichthyidae; genus Pseudochaenichthys; species Pseudochaenichthys georgianus. Next base: position 18,252,288 of record NC_047503.1, on the reverse strand, counting down.
ATTATGGCCCCTGTTAAAAATGTTTGTAATGTTAACTACTGTAAGTTGGTCGAACGAATGCCTCCTCATCCGGAAGCTGACCGAGCAGACCCGAGCAGCAGTCGAGAGGAGCCGAGCGCATCCGCGAAGCACACGTCAGAGTTCCCGTTAGCCGGCAAATCTAAATATCTTCGGTCAAAATAATTTCCCTTTAGAGCAATACCACTTCAGTTGCGCCACTTATGTGACAGACAAGAAGAGTATATGACAGACAAGAATAGTCAACTCTAATGTCTAACACTTAATGTGGAGAAAGAGATGTCCTGTATGGGTTGATTGTGCGTTGATCTGTTGGTAATGCCTCGGGGTTCCGGTGGGCATGTAACCAAATGCATAATGCTGCGCTATACTTTGTGGACTCATCCAGTTGCATAGCGACACTTATTGTGTAGGTGTCTTTTAATAAGCAGGTAGTCATATCATTAGCTAGAACTAGCTGGATCTGATCGATATGGACATAAACGCGAGTGAAGTCTAATCTGACGGGAGAGAGAGATCAGCTGCTGCTGACGAGTCGAGACTCGACACGCAGCTCTGCATAATCACATGCAGCGGTGAGCGGAACAAAACACACACTTCAGGTTATCACACGTAGCTATTTTAATTACCTCTCACACTACCTAAACTAGTTATAGATATGTTTAGTTTTACTGTCGGGTCACTCATTACTGGATCCGCGAGCTGCATGATACTGGCATAATAGATTGCCCGATCGGGCAACCAGCAGGTGAGGCATCATTGCCCGAGCTAAATACTAGATGGCCCCGGGCCATCGGGCAGTCCTTAATGTCGAGCCCAGTGAGTTGGTAATTTTCTCAGACGTGGACTTACTTATCCTGGCCCTGAAACCAGTCATCTGGTTGAGTGTGGGTTGGGTCCTGACCCAACCCACACTCAACCAGATGACTGGACCGACTCCGAGTGCAAGGAACCACACCCTGGTGTGGTTCCTTGCACTCGGAGTTGGGCTAACGTCCACGCTAGCTGCTACATGCTTTGCATTTAGGTGATACTTTAGGCTTGATGTGCTGCGGTGATATGCAAATTATTTTTTGCATAATTTGCACACAACCGTGCTCTTGTCGACGCTTCCATCCGTCCGTTTTCTCAAACAAAATGTCCCATCCACGGGGCCGACCAAAGCGGTCTCATCAGCTTGTTCGTTCATGTTTGACTATTGTTCACCGTGGTTTGTTGTCGTTTGAAGTCCCATGCTGAAGTCATGAACGTTAGTTGGTGCTCCAGTATAATCGGTACGCCTGAAACTCATCCATTGAGAAACGTTCTGCTGTGCAAAAATAAGTGCGATTAAAGTGCGATTAAAATGCATTAATTTTTTTTAACGCGTACATTTTTGTGTAATTAATTAATCTTAATTAACGCGTTAAAGTCCCGGCCCTAATATATATATATTATTTTATTATATAGAGTTGATACCTGTTAAGTTGTGCCTTCATAGTCGGGAGGGGCTAACCCACGTGTTTTGGGTGATGTCATCAGAGGGTAATGTGCGTCAGTAGTTGCAGGAAAGTTATGCAGTCTTAATTTTCGTATTGTGTGCGTAAATGAACGAAAAACCACACACACAAATATCTGTATGTCTGCCTATATCAGTAAAGAAGTCAAGCCTCATCTTAGCTCCTCATTTCCTCTATTCTGGACCTTTGGCATTAAGTGGTGTTCTGGCCGACACACCGGGGTGAACACACACAGAACTAGTGCCAACACTGAGTTATCTCTAACTCTCCACTACATAGGCACTTTCCGTTTATCCAGAGTTTAACTACTACACATAGGCCACTTGTAGTAGGACCTGATGTGTTTAGATCAGCCCCAACTAACAAAAGACTGACAGAAGGATGGTAAACAGAGAAAATGTTGCAATTGCTAATATGTCTGCTATTCTAGCATGAACAATGCCATGGATTGTTCAAGGCACAGTTACATAGGCTACTAATGTTTCAGCGCCAGGGGACAGGACCATGCATTCTTACTAGACCAAACCTCAGTGAGATAATGAGTCAATAAATCATGTTTACTTGACTAACATACTCCACTACTAACAGCCCCTCTGCCCTGCACTCTCTCTGCTCCTCAGGGAAGAAGAGGGGGGATGGCAGGTTAACAAGGAGCATGCATTTGATCATTTTGCTAAGTAGGATGACATCCTCCCTCATACAGTATGCCCTACTGAGTAGTAAGCCTTTAGGGATATCTGTGTTCACCCAGTTAGATAGTTATGGCTCCTCCGTCCGTAACTGAGAAATCATTCATACATTTCCTGTAGTGTCAGAGTCCCTCTCCCTATCTGATGAATGAATCACAGTGATGGCAGTCTGCATTAAATACCCTGCCTGTTATTCAATCAGAGGATACACATATAAATGATTAAAGATTGTGAAATGATCTGGCAGTGACACGTGATCAGCAAAAGAGACACACATCCTGCCAGTTTCACTCACGCATATCTAATCAAAGAAAATCAGGCACAGAAAACATTATGGATGACAAAAAATTCACCTGAAAATATTGTTTGTTTGTTTAAAATACTATGCCATATATTTCATAGAAAACATGGATTCATTTGGTAGGACGATTCTACCAGAAGAAAAAGTGACATCTATGTTATGAGATTTCCATTCGAAAAAACACATATTTCTGGAATGCATATACTGTATCTCTGGTAAAGATATAACTTAACATGTTTCCCTAATGCTACATTCACAAGTCGTACAGAATCCTTCTGGAGGACAATTTAAAATACTGTGTATGTTGTTTAGTTTGGATGACTAATTGTCCAGAACCTCATGTTGCATTCCTATTGCCTTCCCTAAAGTTTGATTATGCTCTACCTAAAAAGTCAACTTCGAGACGAACAGGACCGGTTTTTCGATTCAGGTAAACTGCTCCATATTTGCCATCCAATGAGTAATGCTTCGAGCATGACTGAAGATAAAAAATGAATAATTATTTGCTTCATACTGTACTGTATACATTATTACGTTTCCTTACTGTGTTTGTTTGTTGTTGCTGTATTTTTCTTTTAATAAAGAAAGTTTGCAAGTCCTATTATTGTTGGCCACTCAGCAACATACAGCCAATTAAATCTAAATAGAAGTTTAAATTATTTTTCCACTTGTTTTCCTGAATTCCCTGTTGTACTTTAACAGCGGAGTGTGCAGATAGTTGTTCAACTTTACAACTCTTTAATTCATCTTTAATTCACCATTAATTTGTCACTGCCAACATAAGCTCATTGACACTGGAGTGGATGGACATTGGGATGAGTTTCCCGTAGAGAGCAGCTATAGGATAACGGTTGTCCCAACAACAGGAGTCATGACGACAGACGAGCAGCATGACTAAAACATTAGTTGGGAGTCGGTGAAAGACATAGTAAGTGATATCTTAGGGGTAAATGTTCACCTGAATAATTATAAACACTGTCTTTCAAATAACGGCACGCACACACACACACACACACACACACACACACACACACACACACACACACACACACACACACACACACACACACACACACACACACACACACACACACACACACACACACACACACACACACACACACACACACACACACACACACACACACACACACACACACACACACACACACACACACACACACACACACACACCACACACACACACACACACACACACACACACACACACACACACACACACACACACACACACACACACACAAACACACAAAGAATGCATGGAGGTACTCAAGAGCGAGACAACAACTCTTACAGGGAATGTAGTGTAATGACGTCCATTACCTACATTGTAGAGTCACCTTTGAAAACAGGTTTGAAAAACACGGAGAGTTAAATCCATCAGCCATTTGTTACTGTCCATTTAAGTACTTCATGTGTCAGTGGAGTAACAAGTGTCAGTTGGGATTTGTCTGCGTAAGCAAACAGCAGAGACAGCCGATCTGTGTTCATGGTGTCAAAATGTCTCGTTTGACTCACAGACATCACAGACCAACTCTATCTACATTGCATCTCTTACTCCCTCCTCTGTCCTTCCTCGTAGCTGTGTACACATGATCTATTAGCACTTCATGTATATATCATGTTCGGGCACCTAGTTAGGATGCCACCTGGGCGCCTCCCTAGGGAGGTGTTCCAGGCACGTCCAGCTGGGAAGAGACCAAGGGGTAGACCTAGGACCAGGTGGAGGGATTATATCTCTTCGCTGGCCTGGGAGCGCCTTGGGATCCCCCAGTCAGAGCTGGTTGATGTGGCCAGGGAAAAGGAAGTTTGGGGCTCTCTGCTGGAACTGCTACCCCCGCGACCCGACCACGGATAAGCGGGAGAAGATGGATGGATGGACATCAATAATAATAATAATTACTTGCATTTATTATAGCGCTTTTCTGGTTCTCAAAGCGCTTATATATGTATAATGTATAATGTATAATGGATCAGCTTAGAGGCAGCGGATCTCGCCAGCTTTACTTTACTTTGCTCACAGAATATCTTTGGTCCATTTGCGGCACTTAGTGCACACCTGCAGCGCTGTGGAGAAAACCTTTCTGTTCTCTCGCTTTCCATGCAGAGAACAAAAACCTTTCTCTCCTCTTTCAAAAGCTTCAGTGAAAGAAAAATAACTATGCAGACGTATTTTAAATTGGCCTACAGTACACTGTAGTTAATAAATGGCAAACACTAATTACCCATGAAAAATGGGAAATGTATGAGTTTTTCTTATTTGTCGAACAGCAAAAACAGTCGTAACATATGGGCTCAGAACAGTCTCATAATACACACATGACCACAGAAGGATTCACACTTGTATTTCCGGATCCACACTTGTGTTTTTCAATGCACACACAAATGTGTTCCGTTTCATACACATGTAAATAAAATCCAAATACAGAAAAAAGTTTTACATATGTATTTTTGATCCTCACATATTTGTTTTCCGTTTAAAACCGCTGCACCTGCAAACACAAACCACTTTCTGTGCACGGATTGCTGTGCATTCATGTGTGGGACACAAAACTTGAACCCGCTATGCAAGAACACTGGGACGGAGACTTAGGTGAAGTGTCAAAAAGACTGGATTTAATAAGTCCACAAAAAACCAGGCAGGGGTTTGGATGAGCCCTGTGAAAGGCCCTCACCATGATTGGGTCCAGGACACGGGAACGAGGAACCCGGCATCGCTCCTCGAGGCCATAACCCTCCCAGTCCACCAGATACTGGAAACCCCTTCCCCGACGTCTGACGTCCAAAAGACGGTGCACCGTATAAGCAGGGTGATTGTCGATAATACGGGCGGGAGGAGGGGGTAAGGCCGGAGGGCTCAATTCACTGGTGTGAACCGGCTTAATCTGAGACACGTGGAAAGTGGGGTGAATTCTCAGAGCTCTGGGAAGCTTCAACCGGACTGCGGAAGGGTTAATGATCCTTAGGATGGGAAAAGGACCAATGAAGCGTGGGGAAAGCTTCTTGGACTCAGAGATGAGAGGAATGTTGCGGGAGGACAACCGGACTGACTGGCCTGGGACGTATGGAGGAGCTGCCTTTCTGTGACGGTTGGCTGATCGCTTGTTCCGTGCAGAAGTCTGGAGAAGGGCAGATCGTGTATCTCTCCAGATCTTCTGACAGCAACGCACATGCTGCTGGACTGAGGGAACTGCTAAGTCTCGCTCCTCTTCGGGGAACAGGGGCGGCTGGTACCCTAATGAAGCCTCAAAGGGAGAGAGACCAGTAGCAGGTGAGTGCGTTGTGGGAGTACTCAACCCAGGAGAGATGAGAGCTCCAAGTAGAGGGGTTACGGTCGGTGAGGCAGCGGAGAGCTGACTCCAGGTCCTGATTTGTTCGTTCTGTTTGGCCGTTTGATTGGAAGTCCAGAAGTCAGGCTGACTGAGGCTCCCAGCGATTGACAAAATTCCTTCCAAACTCGAGAGGTGAACTGGGGACCGCGGTCTGAGACAATGTCGGAAGGGATACCATGTAACCGGAAAACATGTTCTGTGAGGAGTTGGGAGGTCTCCAGGGCTGACGGGAGTTTTGGAAGAGCAACGAAGTGAGCCGACTTGGAAAACCGGTCTACTATAGTGAGGATTGTGGTGTTGCCCTGGGAGGGTGGCAGGCCGGTAACAAAATCCAGTGCGATGTGTGACCAGGGACGACTAGGGATAGGTAGGGGCTGGAGCAACCCACCAGCAAGACTCCCACCAGCAAGACTGGTGGGAGGCAGAAACGTACTCCAGAGTGTCCCTGTTGATCGTTGGCCACCAGAAATGTCTCTTCAGGAAAGAAAGAGTGCGGTTTACTCCGGGATGGATTGAGAACCGGGAATTGTGGACCCACTGTAGAACCTTGGAGCGGGCAGTATCAGGAACAAACCGACGGTTCGGAGGACCATTGCCTGGGTCTGGTTGCTCTCTCAATGCCTCCAGGATGGTGTTATTAATCTCCCAAGAGAGGGCGTCTACTACACAACTCTTGGGAAGGATTGAAGCATCTGGAGGCTCGGGAGAGTCAGGAGAGTATAGCCTAGACCAAGGGTGCCCAACCAGTCGATCGCGATCGACCGGTCGATCGCAGCGAGATTCCCAGTCGATCGCGAGATGGGTCTAAAAATAGAAAAACAATATTCTGTTTTATCGTTAATGTCCTATAACATAATCTTCCCGTGCCAGAATAATGCACTTGAACGCACCAAAGCTTTGTGATTGGCCGGCGTGACCCCATGTGTGGGGGCGTGGCTGGTGGACAGTGGGCACTATTTCGCTGACGTTCTCCGTGTCAACAGGAGTGACAGTCTGCACACAAATAAGACCGCAATTATGGCAGAAGCAAAAAAGCCCAAAATATATAATTTTCACTCCGAGTGGGAGGATGATCATTTTTGTATCTATTCCAATTCAAAGTCCATCTGTCTCATCTGCAATGCGAGCGTGGCTTTATCGAAGAAGGGTAATTTAGGAGCGGCATTTCAAAACAGTGCACAAACGCTACGAGACGGAATTCCCTCTGCCCTACGCTCCAAAAGGGGAGGGGCCTGAGAGGACAGCGAAATGCACAGCAGTCCATTTTCACCAGGCCCAACAACAAGAGCAAGGCTGCTACCATAGCATCTTATCGTGTCAGTCACGTTCTTGCGAAACACATGAAGTCTTTCAAAGACGGCACAGTTGTGAAAGAAGCTTTCCTGGAGGCTGCCGACGCGCTTTTTGGGGGACAGTAAAAATAACAGAAGCATTTCAACAGGTTTTTGATATAATAAAAACTCAAGTTAGATACCATTATTAATCAGCTGTAAGTTTTAATTTGTTTGAACTTATTCATTATAATTATTGTACAAAATGGTATAAGAATGCAAACTTAAATTGATTATAGTCTATTATCAATTCAGGTTAAGAAACTAGTGTTGCTTGCATCCTATTTTAAAAGGCATTTATTTTTATACTCGACTAAAATGCAACAAAAAAAGGGTTTGATTCTATTAATTTTGTCTTTTTTATTGCACTTTGGCAGCAGATTCCTGTGTAGCTTCAGATCTGAGTTGTCTTATTAGTAAGCCTCATTTATACTTTTGTAGCAACACTTTTTTATATAATGGCAAAGAAAGGGTTCAGAGTCTTTTCTTTTTTTCCTGTGTCATATGTGGCAGCACTGTTCAATGTTTCTTAAACATTACCCACTGTAGTGTGACGTGTGAATAAACTCCAACTCTGTATCAACAACACTGCTGTGTAACTTCAGTTAAATACTTGTATGTGTGTAGATTAGAAAGAGGTAAAATAAAGGATCTGCAGTATTTTATGGAGTATTAAAGGTCAGTTTTATACAAGTAGTGTGTATTTAACTGGCAGTAGGCTGTCAGTAATGGCTACGCCTCTCTATTTGGACTGGTAGATCTCGGCAGACTGGCAACTTTAAAAGTAGCTCTCGGTTCAAAAAAGGTTGGGCACCCCTGGCCTAGACAGAGCATCGGGCTTTACATTCCTGGAGCCAGGGCGGAAGGTGAGGCAAAAGTCGAAGCGACAGAAGAACAGAGCCCACCTGGCCTGTCGGGAGTTCAGTCGCTTCACCGACTGGATGTAGGAGAGATTCTTGTGGTCCGTCCAGACCAGGAAAGGCTGCTTGCTGCCTTCGAGCCAGTGTCTCCACTCCTCTAGTGCCAACTTAACAGCCAGAAGCTCCCTGTTACCAACATCATAATTGCGCTCCGCAGGAGAGAGGCGACGTGAAAAAAAAGCACAGGGATGGAGGATGTTATCAGGACCAGCCGTCTGAGACACAACTGCTCCTACTCCAGTGTCAGACGCGTCCACCTCCACAACAAACTGCTTCTCTGTGTCTGGCTGAATAAGGATGGGAGCTGAGGTGACTTGAGTTTGATGAAACCTCTGTTAGCCTCTGGAGTCCAACAGAACGTGATGTTGACGGAGGTGAGTCTGGAGAGTGGTGCAGCTACCTTACTGAAGTTCCAGATGAAGCGACGGTAAAAGTTGGCAAATCCCAGAAACCTCTGGAGCTCCCGCCTTGTAGTTGGGGCTGGCCACTCCACCACTGCCTTGATCTTTCCAGGGTCTGCCTCCACCTTGCCCTGACTGATGATATAGCCCAGGAAGCTGATCCGGTTCTGGTGGAACTCACACTTCTCCACCTTAACATAGAGATTGTTCTCCAGCAGTCTCTGTAGGACCCTGCGGACATGGTTCTCGTGTTCCTCCTGATTCCTGGAGAAAATCAGGATGTCGTCTAGGTAAACAAAGACAAAGCGATTAAGGAAGTCACGCAAGACATCATTGACCATAGCCTGGAAAACTGCTGGGGCGTTAGTGAGACCAAAAGGCATGACCAGATATTCAAAATGGCCCAATGGAGTGTTAAACGCTGTCTTCCATTCATCCCCCTGGCAGATGCGGATCAGATGATAGGCGTTTCGAAGGTCAAGCTTGGTGAACAGGGTTGCCTCTTGGAGAGGTTCAAAAGCTGAGGTGAGAAGGGGTAATGGGTACTTGTTCTTGACAGTGATATTGTTTAACCCCCGAAAGTCTATGCAAGGTCGTAGCGACTTATCCTTCTTGCCTACAAAGAAGAACCCGGCACCCACAGGAGAAGAGGAGGGACGAATAATACCAGCAGCCACAGAGTCCGTGATATAAAGCTCTATAGCCTCCCTCTCAGGACGGGGAAGATTGTAGAGGCAGCTGGAGGGTAGAGGAGCTCCAGGGAGCAGATCAATTGGGCAGTTGTAGGGTCGGTGGGGAGGAAGAGAGAGATCCCTCTCTTTGCTGAAGACCCAACGCAGGTCGTGGTAAGTAGCAGGAACACCAGTCAAATCTACAGATGCATCAGAGCAGACAACAGGATTTGGGGAAACAGAAGTTGAAGGTATGGCAGAACACAGGCAGTTAGCGAGACAGTGCTGATCCCATTCAATAATCCTTCCCTTAGCCCAATCAATGTGTGGGTTGTGAGTACGTAGCCACGGGTAACCCAAAACCAGAGGTGTGGAAGGAGAGGATATTACCTTTAACTCGATAAGTTCACGGCGGTTTCCGGAGGTGATTAAAGTCACAAGGGGTGACTGTGCTGTGACTGAGGAAATGATTTGTCCATTTAGAGCATAGGCAGTTAACGGTTCCTCTAGAGGCTCCATGCAGAGTCCCAGCTGTTCAGCTAGCTCCTGGTCCAAAAATCTATCCTCCGCACCAGAATCAATAAGAGCCTGGAGAGGCAATTTCATAGAACTAACACAGAGCTTGGCGGGAATTAGAAAACGAGTCAAGGATGGGGTTAGAGATGATTGCTGTGGACTCGTCAGGAACCCCAATCTCACTGACGAGCCTCCCAGTTTGGCCGTACTGGGTAGTTGGGAATGATATGCCCAGTCTTTCCACAATACAGGCATTGGTCTGCACCTATCCGGCGCTGACGCTCCTCCGGAGAAAGTCTAGCACGACCCAGTTGCATGAGCTCCTCCTGAGAAGAGGTGCGCACGCTCGACGACGGGGGGAAAGAGGAAGGTCTAGACACCGAGTGAGTAGAGTAGGAGGAAAAACTGGGCTTACTGAGTGAGGCTGGTGAATCCCTCCGTGTCCGCTCAGCTCGGCGCTCCCGCAGACGACCGTCCAAACGAGACACTAAGGAAATCAGCTCTGAGAGATCCGCTGGAACGTCTCGTGCTGCCAATTCGTCCCGAAGCTGGTCCCTTAATCCTCTCAAAAACACCGCCTTGAGAGCCGCCTCATCCCATCAAGCCTCTGCAGCGAGTGTGTGAAACTCAATGGAGTAATCAGCCACTGTCCGGCTTCCTTGTTGCAGGCTAAGCAGCTTATTCTCGGCGGAGCCAGAGGAGTTGGGATGATCAAAAACAGCTGAGAACCGATCAGAGAAGCTCTCAAAACGTAGAGTGTCAAAATCCACCGAAGAGTTTAAAGCCTCTGCCCAGGTTAAAGCTCTCCCGCGGAGCAAACCCAAAACAAAATTGATCCTCGTTGCTTCAGCAGCAAATGCAACAGGACGCTGGCGAAAAACCTTGTTACATTGAAACAAAAAACCTCTGCATTTCTCCACTTCTCCGTGAAATGGCTCAGGATCGGTGATAGGAAAACCCTGGCGAGGAGAGGGCAAAGGAGCTGGACTGGGAGTGGCCTGAGATGCTACCGTTGAGGTAGTGAGAGCGGAGATCTGGCACGCCAACTCGGAGACATGAAGAGCCATGGACCTGTTACTATCAACCAATGCTCGGATGAGCTTTTTGTGTTCACCCAGGAGGGAGCCCTGACTTGACAGGGCATGAAGGATTGGGGTAGAATCCGCTCCGGATCCTGCGGGGTTCATTTTTGGCCAGTTCTTCTGTTAAGCTCCTCGTAAAGAGACACAAAACTTGAACCCGCTATGCAAGAACTGGCGAAGTCTGATGATCGAACCAGAGTTTTAAGCAGCAGCAGGTGAGTGGTGGTAAGAAACAGGAGCGGAGGTGAATTGGCGGAAAACGGAAAGTAGGTCAACCACGCCCAGCCAGGAAGACAGACAAACAGAGAGACAAACAGAAAACAGGAGAAGGAGATACCGCCATTCCTCACAAGTACATTGCCACTTTCCGAACAAAAAATGCACGCAAATACAAGCCTTTATATTATTAAGGTACAGCGCCACTTTCCGAACCATTGATGAATGCTTGTGTACACAAAACGGCAGGCAAAACCGTTTTAAATGTGTGTTTCCTGTATGGCGAATACAGCTGCTTTATTTATGTCTGTATGAAGTTGTTGTGAGTGTGGAGGGAGCAGCTACAAGTTAGCTTAGCCTAATCGATCAGTGCACTACGAAGCCAGTGCTATAGTGAACTGTCAACGGGGGGGAGCCCCGCCGGTCATTATCGGCCGATATTCACTCTTTATACACTGAACAAAAATATAAATGCAACACTTTTGTTTTTGCTCCCATTTTTCATGAGATGAACTCAAAGATCTAAAACATTTTCTATATACACAAAATAACCATTTCTCTCAAATATTGTTCACAAATCTGAAAAATCTGTGATAGTGAGCACTTCTCCTTTGCCGAGATAATCCATCCCACCTCACAGGTGTGGCATATCAAGATGCTGATTAGACAGCATGATTATTGCACAGGTGTGCCTTAGGCTGGCCACAATAAAAGGCCGCTCTGAAACGTGCAGTTTTGCTTTATTGGGGGAGTCTGGGCAACACACTCTCACTCCCTAAGCGTCTAATAGCGACGTTTGGTCAGTGTCCGTGGCGTCCAATTGTGACGCTCCTAGGCTCCTTCAGCGTCATAAAGGGACGCAAATAGCTTTCAACTGATTGCAATGTATTCCCATCTGCGTCGGGATTTGACGCTCATGGAAGCACGGCATTCGTTTATGTCGGCTGCCCTTAAAGGTAATGTGAGCGTCCATTCCCAGGAGTAAAGGATGGCAGAAGACACTACACTACCCAGAATCCCCAGCTATCGTTTGGACTACACCATGTGCTCTGTTTGAAAAACCCTGTGATAGTCTTCAAGCTCTGTGATTGGAGAGTGTGCTCCGAGGGTTAAGCCGATTCTCGAACAGCACTTGAAATGGGATGGAACCACGGCAGACTGTCCAAAACTGGATTTGAACGGGTCCACCGCGTCCCCCCTCCCCCACCCCGTCCACAGAACTACACATGCTGGCTATTCTGTTTCGCAACATGTTCTCTATGGCACGTCTCTGGGAGTTGTAGTTTTAAAAGACGTTTTCGTATTTCCCATAATAAGAAGTTGCCAGTATTAAACTGTGTACATCCCTGGAGGTTTAGGGGACAGGAAACACTCACATTTAAAACATATAATTAATAAATGGGTGAAAATTGCTTGTGCCCATTATGGGCAGTATTAATATATATACTCACATGCCAGCTAAGGTCAGAAGAGCTTTATTTAACAGCTGGTCTTATGTTTGTGACCCCTGTGATAACATTACATTACATTAATTGATAAGCCTGAAACATGCACTTGTCAAGGTTCAGAGGCACATTGTGCAAATATGGCAGTAGCCATCGATCAGCTTAAGATAAGATATACTTTATTGATCCCAAGTTGGAACATTTGCGTTACATCAGCATGTGTAACAGTTAAATATGCAGTTGTGTTTATTTGAAAATCATTTAGTATAATCACATAAATTCTGTGTTTTATATTCAACAATTCTGTGTTCTTTATGTATTGATTGTTCAATACCTGACAAGGCCGGAGATGAAATATCTACATACATCTATAAGAGTATAATACATTATGTATAATATCAGTTAAAATAAGTGCTTCAACATAGTTAACATTGCTGGAGGTATGCACAAATATTGATAGATGTCTTGTAATGCACTATTGAGGAACCTGCAACCCAAGTTTTTCATTCAGTGCAGAACTACACCACAGTTGTGTAGGCCTATATGATATGTCAATAAACCTTAGAACATCTTGAAATCTTGAAAGGGATGTGCAAAATAGTCATTACATACAGTCTTTAATTAACAATTAGTAGAGAATAACGAGTAATCAATATACTTTATAGGGATCGTATTAATATCTAATAATAAAAATATTGAAATTCAATAACATGCTTTAACCACCAGGTGTCCCTTTATATCAGCTGTGCACCTTTATGGTGTAAATACAGCCTATCTACCAATTGGAGTGGTGTGAAAAGAAATGTAGGATGTTGTTTAATGGCTGATATATTTATGATCCACGTCACGTTTTCAGTTCCTCATGTTTGTCTTCTCATCAGGGCTCTATAAATACAGAACTACGGCAGATATGTAATATGTAATGCAGCCGAACCGTGTATTACAATGCCGTTATGTGATGACTTTCAAAGAGAAAAGCAAGCACTCTCGGAGTAAGGTATTATTATTATTTCGGTCTGTTTCCGGTATTTGTTAATGACGGTGTGCTCTGAGATGTGAGACTGGAATTGCACAGGGGGGAAATAACGTAGGCTATCTTTAGATGCGGATTTTGTACTAAACTAATATGTTTAGGCTGTGGACCAACACTATACATTGACGGGGGAAGGGGGTAGCAATAAAGATAACACCATTAAACAGTTACACAACATAACAGAAATAATATCGATAGCAGCGTCCCTAGCAACCACCTTGGTAACAATGAAAACGTCGCGATTTCCTGAAGTAATCTTCGTAATAAAACTGCACACATAATCTGAAATAACAACTCATATTTCTCGCATCAAATGACATCAAAACGCATTTTAATGGCCAAACTAACTTTAAAATAGGCATTTTACACCTAGAATAAAACGAAGTTCGGCCATGTTTTCTTTTTCTGCAGGGAGACATTTGAAGATCACGTGACATAGACGCCAGCCATCGGAATGAATGGTGAAAAAAACGGGGTTTGTCAAACAGAGCACATGGTGTAGGCCAAACGATAGCTGGGGATTCTGGGTAGTGTAGTGTCTTCTGCCATCCTTTACTCAGAAAACATATTTGTTTCTCCGAATCGAAGGGGAAAAATACAAAAGCATTGTACACAATTTAAACCAATCAATGTTGTGTAATTAACAAGGATAATCTGGTGTTTTTTAGTCGATGAGTAGTGCAGATATCACTGTAAAATCAATCGACAGTAAGAGGAGTACTTACTTCCGGGTGTAAAATTCTCCGTTATCCAATGGGAATGGATGCTCACATTGCCTTTAAGGGCAGCCGGCATAAACGAATGCCGTGCTTCCATGAGCGTCAAATCCCGACGCAGATGGGAATACATTGCAATCAGTTGAAAGCTATTTCCGTCCCTTTATGACGCTGAAGGAGCCTAGGAGCGTCACAATTGGACGCCACGGACACTGACCAAACGTCGCTATTGGACGCTTAGGGAGTGAGAGTGTGTTGGTCTGGGGGGGTCCGAAAACCAGTCAGTATCTGGTGTGACCACCATTTGCCTCACGCAGTGCAACACATCTCCTTCGCATAGAGTTGATCAGGTTGTTGATTGTGGCCTGTGGAATGTTGGTCCACTCCTCTTCAATGGCTGTGAGAAGTTGCTGGATATTGGCAGGAACTGGAACACGCTGTCGTATACGCCGATCCAGAGCATCCCAAACATGCTCAATGGGTGACATGTCCGGTGAGTATGCTGGCCATGCAAGAACTGGGATGTTTTCAGCCTCCAGGAATTGTGTACAGATCCTTGCAACATGGGCCCGTGCGTTATCATGCCGCAACATGAGGTGATGGTCGTGGATGAATGGCACAACAATGGGCCTCAGGATCTCGTCACGGTATCTCTGTGCATTCACAATGCCATCAATAAAATGCACCTGTGTTCGTCGTCCATAACATACGCCTGCCCATACCATAACCCCACCACCACCATGGGCCACTCGATTCACAACATTGACATCAGAAAACCGCTCACCCACAGGACGCCACACACGCTGTCTGCCATCTGCCCTGAACAGTGAAAACCGGGATTCATCCGTGAAGAGAACACCTCTCCAACGTGCCAGACGCCATCGAATGTGAGCATTTTCCCACTCAAGTTGGTTACCATGACGAACCGGAGTCAGGTCGAGACCCCGATGAGGACGACGAGCATGCAGATGAGCTTCCCTGAGACGGTTTCTGACAGTTTGTGCAGAAATTCTTTGGTTATGCAAACCGATTGTTGCAGCAGTGTTCCGAGTGGCTGGTCTCAGACGATCTTGGAGGTGAACATGCTGAATGTGGAGGTCCTGGGCTGGTGTGGTTACACGTGGTCTGCGGTTGTGAGGCCGGTTGGATGTACTGCCAAATTCTCTGAAACGCCTTAGGAGACGGCTTATGGTAGAGAAATGAACATTCAATTCACGGGCAACAGCTCTGGTGGACATTCCTGCTGTCAGCATGCCAATTGCACGCTCCCTCAAAACTTGCGACATCTCTGGCATTGTGCTGTGTGATAAAACTGAACATTTTAGAGTGGCCTTTTATTGCGGCCAGCCTAAGGCACACCTGTGCAATAATCATGCTGTCTAATCAGCATCTTGATATGCCACACCTGTGAGGTGGTAGGGATTATCTCGGCAAAGGAGAAGTGCTCACTATCACAGATTTTTTCAGATTTGTGAACAATATTTGAGAGAAATGGTTATTTTGTGTATATAGAAAATGTTTTAGATCTTTGAGTTCATCTCGTGAAAAATGGGAGCAAAAACAAAAGTGTTGCATTTATATTTTTGTTCAGTGTAGTTTGTCGGTGCTCTCTATAAAGGCCGATCAGGAGAGCTGGATCTGATCGATATGGACATAAACGCGAGTGAAGTATAACCGGACGCGAGAGAGAGAGATCAGATCAGCTGCTGAGTCTGACGGAGACACGCAGCTCTGCATAATCACCTGATGCTTCGCCTTCTGTTTAGCGAGCTGACCGGACAGCGCAAAATGCGTATATGAAGTGTCATGAACGCAATAAATCATACCCTCGTGGGGGCGCGCTCATGTGATTGGCTTAGAATTGAGGAGACATCTGATTGGCTATAGATAGAAAAAATTACAAGTATCGGCTGACCGTCAGGGGAGTCTCAAAAAACCCACACACGAATACACAGCGACCCGTGCACAGAAAGCGGTTTGTGTTTGCAGGTTCAGAGGATTTAAACGGAAAACAAATATGTGAGGATCAAAAATACATATGTAAAACTTGTTTCTGTATTTGGATTTTATTTACATGTATATGAAACGGAACATATTTGTGTGTGCATTGAAAAACACAAGTGTGGATCCGGAAATACAAGTGTGAATCCTTCTGTGTGCATGTGTGTATTATGAGACTGTTCTGAGCCCATAGTAACATGAAGTGCTTGATTTTAATTTCACACGTCCTGAGATAAGATATTTCTCATCCTCACATTACAATGTTGATGCTGAAATTGTGCAACGGAAGAATGAATACAGAGTTACAAAGGCTAGCAGAGAAGCCTTCAAGACAGATTTGTTTGTGTTTTTTGGTATATTCTTGCCCTCCCATTTTTTAAATAACAGAATGCTTGTAATGTTCTAAAAGATCTTTATTTTTCTCATACTGCCTGTGCTGCAGCACCTCTTTTCACCCTGTCGGAAACCAGAGCCCAGTCTGCTCTGATTGGTTAACTGGCTGGCTCTGTTGTAATTAGAGATGTCCCGTCCCTTAGCCTATCACGTACAATGCGTTAGATAGAATCACGAATGTAACATAGTCATATCATCATGTTACGGCAGTGGTGGGCCGTCAGGGCCAGCAAGGCCTTCTCTGCTGGCCTAAACATCATCAGAATATAAATTTAATTTTGATATATTTTTTCCACAAATATGTATTAAATTATTCCCCATAGTCTATTCTTTTCATTTCATAGCTTTCCTCTTGGTTGCGCTGCTTCCAGCCTCAGAACAAGATTTGGAGGGCTGGCCTTTATGTTAGAGCTTTTATCCAATCATATTTCAGCCATAATGTGTTGCCAGGGTCCAAGAAATCTGCCCTTAGGCCTTCAGAATCAACAGTGCGGGCGCCTGTAGCTTAAAGTGAACGGAAACAAAACTGTGGCGTTAACCAATCAGATTTTGAGCTGGCGACAACGGGCCAGCTAGCAGGCGTACGATGACGTCAGCACGTGCACGTCTTTTGATTGGATACGCACTATTGAGAGGCAGAGCTATGTAGAGCTAGCAAACTGAACTTGAATTTGAGCGAGCTAATTTGTGTAGATTTCTACAAGCTGTTTTTTTTCAACCCACAATGGCTGAAGGAGGAGAAGAGATCGATTTGGTCGCAGATATAATTACAACGCCATTTTCAAGACGAACTTTTCAAGAAAAGCTAGACATTGTGAGAAGAGAACGGCCAACCCCGACGCTAGCGAGCCTATCACAGGGGGGAAAAGGGTTTGTCCGCCACTTTCAAATCACTAACTACGAGCGGTACCCCTGGCTCACAGCCTCCGAGAGGCACTGCAAATTGTACTGCTGGGAATGCCTGCTATTTGCAAATGATCGATTTGGTGTTTGCCAGAAATTCTACTGGACAGACTCGGCTTTCATCATTAGCCTTCATGTCTATAGAAAATGACTTATTGGTGGAACTGAAACGCACAGATAAACTGTACAACAGAGTCATTGAAGTCTTCTTGAGGAAAGAAAGGAGGATGGATTTTGTGTTCAAATAATCAGTTGTTTTGGTGAGTACAAAGCATTTAATATTTTATTTTATTTTAATATATTTTTGTCATTTTATGTCGTTAATATTAAATCAATATTAACGAATTAATATATATGTAATTAAAATGACAAATATATAAAAAATAAATGTTTGATGCTTCTGCAAGAGATATAGAGATGTGTGTGGCGCACTGACTCAGCTGTGCAGTAAAAGTACTCAAGGAGACTTGTTGAATTGTTTTGGTTTAACCTTTATCAAAGTGGACATTCAGGGCTAGGAATACACTTTCACCACTGTCGCAAATATATCCTCATGAACAAATGCAAATTAATTGTTTGTTTTCTTTTATTTTCAGTGAATAGTTTGTGTCTTTATCGTCACGTTTCTTAAATGAAACTGCTTTGGGTGCGACAATGCGCTGTTTAGTGAACAAACTTGTTAAAGCTCACATACTTTTGGTGGACATAATACAACTTTGTAGACTAATGCCTTAAAAGCCCCTTTTATGTTTAAGTTTTGACAGTATCCAAGCGATCTTAAAGCTGGTAGTTTAACACTCTTAATTGTAAATGCGGATATATTGATTATAAATGCTTCGGAAATATTATTATAACTCTGTTGTACTTGACTATGTTAAGGTGATGCAACGCCCGGTTATACTGCGTTTCTGTCTAAATGTATAGTTTCTAGAGCCATGGCGTCATAATGATGGTATTAAGAGGTGGAATAATTCAGGTAGGACTGTGTCGGACATCACTGAAGGCCTAGGTGTGAAATGCACGGCCCGCCACTGTGTTACGGATGTAAACAAATGGAGGCGTTTCAGGCAGGATGGGAGTGAGTGACTTTGAGATGTTAGCCTTTGCCATTTATAGGCACAAAAACTATATAATATACTTAAGGAAACGGAAAACCCCCAAAAGTATTAAAGGGCCACTTTAAAAGAACTGGGGAATCATCTCAAGGTTTCTCGAGAAAATCAATGTCAAACTATATAAAAAAAAAAATTCTAGGGGCTACATTTATTTTCCAGCACTTGTCGTATAGTCTATTCCTCTTCTCTTTATCGGTTGTATCATGCTCCTCTCTCTTCACACTTTATTGTATTGTAGCTCATCAGAGATAATTTTTCATTTAGTGAAGACAAAAGATACCTGAACACTGTGCCACTATGAAGCCTCCAAGAGAGGGAGTCGAATGAAAGTCAAGGGTGTGGGCGAGGACTAGCGGAGAATTGTTCAGCTGATCACACACACACTTAAGCACACACATACCCACCGACACATACTGAACAGTTTACTGATGGGCAGAGGTGGGAGAGGTTCAATTTTACGCTTCAAGAAAGAGAGTGAGAAAATAAAAGGAGAGTCAGACTGGGGTAATTTGAGAGCGACCGTTTCAGAAGGACTGGAGGGGGGAGAAATGTAGTGGCACATACACGGATGATTTATCTACAGTTTGAGGGGATTGAATAAATAAAAGGAAAGGGAAAGGAGGGGTAACAACATACAGCACAAAAACAAAGGGAGTTTATTTAACTGACTCACTTATCAGACGTATTATTACCTTTAATGGGTGAAATGGGCGAGATAATTGATTTAGACGCGGGGCAGGATAACTGAAAGTCAGAGAATGAAAGAGGGAGTAGTGGAGTCATGGATGACGCAGGAACGTAATGAATGAGATGGACTGATGCATGCTTTTTAATTTCACTGTCCGTCAGAGAAACTCACGGAGCAGGGTGGAGATTAGATTTATCCAGATAATCATTAACGAACACACACACTGCAGGCACATGCATGAACGTCACAGTATGGATGTATCGAGGCTAATAGTCCTATTTGAAATGATTGTTTTGCTCTTTATGGCTGCGAGTTAACAAGCAGTTTGCCATATGTCCAACGAGTGTGTCTGTACCATAGAGATCAGATGACTGACAGGTAATATTGACGCTGCTCGCTCCACTCTTCGGTGTCCTAACTCTATGCATACTTAATTTTTTAACAGCACAGTATCTTGAAGAAATAGGGTGCTGCTATCATGTTCCAGATCTGCTAAGAACATTTTTGATTATTAATTGTGACAACCATCTTGCTCACCTTAACAAAGTTCCTTAACCATTGCCTTAACAATTGTTTATTTGCATATATGACAGAGCTCAATAGAGAGTTTAATAGAGAGCGTGTAGGCGTATGTCCTAAAACTTTACTGTTTTGTTTCAACCTCAACCAAGCAGCAACTAGGCAGAGGGCGACTCGACTGGTTGTAAAAATATGTATAGAAGTCTACCAGAAATTGTTGTTACTTCAAAGTTGATTTATTACCTCAGTAAACATTATCTTTGCTAGTTTATTGTCTCAAATGCTGGTTTCAAATCTTCTTCAATGCAGCATTATGTTCATTTAGTAAAAAACGGTGACATTTATAGTGAAAAAGACAATAAACCACAACAAGGCCATCTTGTGATTGACGGGCATAGCTAACAACAACAATTAACAGAGTAGACACCGCAAACATGAAAAACAGGAATTTAAAGATTATTGATACTATCTTTCATGACTTCCAATATTAAATATGGTATAAATGTATTGTGTACATTGTATTCTGACATTGGGATGCAGTCTTTTCTCCCGTGCACTCAGTCTCTAAACACTTAAACATATCTTATCACCATGTTAGTGTGAAAACATGATGATAGTCCCTTTATCAGATTTGTGATTCTTTGTGGATAATGCATGCCGACTACAATTAAAACAAATTCCTTGCTTCACCTTTACCTCCATGTCCGTAGATAAAATACAGGCATTTAAAACAACTGTAGGGCGAGAAACTCTGCGATCATTTCCTAGATTAATTAACCACAGAGGCTTCTAACTGAAGATCTGTCTATATGCTGTAAAATGTATTATCTCTTCGATTTACACACGGCATCTATTGCACGTCTGTCCGTCCTGGGAGAGGGATCCCTCCTCTGTTGCTGTCCCCGAGGTTTCTCCCATTTGTTCCCCTTAAACTGTGGGTTTTCTCCGGAAGTTTTTCCTTGTACGATGTGAGGGTCTAAGGACAGAGGGTGTCGTATTGTCATACTGATATTCTGTACAAACTGTGAAGTCCACTGAGACAAATGTAACATTTGTGATATTGGGCTATATAAATAAACATTGATTGATTGATTGATTGATTGATTGATTGATTGATTGATTCATGCCCTCAAGAGGCATTTTGTTTAATTATTTAGCTTAATCTATTCTACACACTCTAGCCTTAACGAGCTTGCTCAATACACACTAATGTTAAAATCTGAAGAAGGCCTCTTTACCAAGGTCTGAACAATGTTTAATATCTCTAAAAGTATGAATCTGATTTAAAAGTTGTTTAATATGAATAATGTCAGAAAGATGTGTAACATTTTAAAGTTGGAATGAGGTTTCTGAGTGAAAGTATGAAGGAACAGTTAACAGTTGAAGTGGCATGAAGATTTTTCAAGTCTGAAGAGTTTCTCCATTGACTTTCATGTTCAAAATGGGATGAATTATGGGATATATCTCGGGAATTATGAAAATTATGAATGAGAAAAGTAATAGCAATCGATTCCCGACCGAGCTGAACGTTTTGATGTTTGAACTGAGTTTCTGCGAATGTGGGAGCAGAAGAGCAGCAAAATAACCCGGCGGAATAATAATAAAGAATTTGTCCGTAGAAGAACAAGTAGTTGGAATGCTGTATCAGCATTCCCACTAAATAACATCTGGATGAATGTGTGCACAGTTACTGTATATTCATGCAAAATGTGTTTGTTGGTGATGTGATTGTAGCTTGCATAGACAAAAGGTGCAGGGTGCTCTTGTGTAATCCGTTGGCAACGCACCCTGATACATGTCAGCGATATCAAATGGAGGAGTCTACAAAAGAAATAAAGTGCATGAAATATTCAAGACTTTCTTTTTACATCAACCTTCTTCTCTCTTTGAGCTTCTTAACAACAGTCCACAACACAAACCTTCTTATCAGCAATTTGGTTCATACGACCTCTGTTTTTGCATATGCAAATCTCTCTGGCTGAGTGGTTCCATGCTGAAATGACGCACTTCTTTCAAGTTAGATCTGGCCAGAAATTGTGACAAAGTATGCTTGTGTTTGGTTCTGATTTGAGGTAAAAACACAGATTGACATCTACAATAGTGCTCAATATGTATAATATATTCACAAGGTAAACCTTTTACTGGGGGAGGATGGGTATTTATTTTTGCATTGAAACATGTCCATCAGCTTCAGCTGTCTGTTTTTTACTTACGTTTTTTAATCAGCTTGCTACTCAGCACACAGCATTTATGTGAATTTTACCTTGATCCACCCTCACCATTGAGTACCTGGTTTTATCATGGCTTCCATTATGTATTGTATGTAATGTATTTTCCTTTGAATGTTTTTTAA
Organism: Pseudochaenichthys georgianus; assembly: GCF_902827115.2. Lineage (NCBI taxonomy): Eukaryota > Metazoa > Chordata > Actinopteri > Perciformes > Channichthyidae > Pseudochaenichthys > Pseudochaenichthys georgianus. The sequence continues at coordinate 18,230,125 of NC_047503.1, read as the reverse complement.
TGTGTCATTGGTTGAATGTGATATTATGTGTCAAAGAAAAAACTCTGCCTTTTGAATCCAACGAGAAAATGAAGTACTTTTTTATTTCAATTTTGTCTCTGTATTTTGTGCTTTTAACAAATATCAGCATAAAGTAAGATGACGGACGTGGTAAACATAACACCTCATAACTGCAGCATGATGAGAGCATTTAGCTCAGAGCCCCGCTATATTCAACTTCATCAGATAGCTGAAAGCAATTTGCAGACTCTTATGAGTTGAGAGGCTATTTCCAGTTCTCACGGCAGCTGTGCTTGCCCTGTCTCTCAAGTAGGCTTCAATCAACATTCACCTAGTCCTTCATTGATTCAATCCCCAACTACATGAGATGACAACATAATAGTAATCAACAATGTACGTAACAAAATGCCCCTGTACGCTCTGTTTTTATCACAAGGGCCAAATCAAATCCATACCGAATACATCGCTCAGCACCACATCATTTGGTGGGCGTCAATGACACCATTTTGATTACATTTTATTGTGCATACTGAAATAATTCAGGGTTGACCATTTGTGTTGAAAAGTAGTGGGGACATACTGTAAGGTTTTGGGTGAAAATATCATTTTTTTAAAGCAGTCTTTAAACATATATGTACAGTATGAGTATGGAATAGTTAAATATAACCCCTCTTAAAGGGGCTCAACATAGGCTTTTACAGGCTCGACATAAGAAATTATAAATATTGACCATAGAAATAACAGCTATCTGTATGCACCTTTCACAGAGAAAGGATGGAAAACTGTGTCAAGAAGAATCCATGTCAAGAATTTGTTAAAGTTACTGATTTAATATAGATTTCATTTCAGGTTTTCTTGTATTGTAAACACATTTTTTCAAAGTGTTCTTATTCGTTACGTCGACATGCATCAGTGCAGTGACCAACCTCCACTGAATATTAACTTTAAAAATGTAAATTTGTCATAGTAAATACCGGAAGAGACAGGAGGGAGCAGTGTGCCATTACTAGCTATGTTATCTGCAGACATTAAGTGGAAGTCTGATTTACTGTAATGTATACTCAGGGTTTCCCACACATAGACTATACTTGGGCGGGCCGCCCAGGTATATTAACGGCCGCCCAAGTATATTTCGCGACCCATTTATGATTTTTTTTTTTATTCGTCCGTGACCACGACGCCATCTGCGATCGATTAACTTGTGGACAATGATCCCTCGCTCCCTTGCACTGATCTCGCCTCCTTCTGGCCTGTTAAGTGGCCTGCCTCATACAAGGTGACTGGCTGTCCACATGATGTGGCCTGCCGACATGGCCACTGTCATACAGATCATAAATCAGAGCCCTTGATTGGTCTCTGTGTGTCATTCAAGCTCGGGATAACCTCAGCTCAGGTGAGGTAAAGGACTCTCTGAATGTTTAGATAGTTAACTTAGTCTAAGTTCTCAGTGGGTCTCAAACGGTGTGGTCACCATTTATGTAAACACATATTTCCATTTGAGAGGGTAGTGATTGGTCTAATGGATAGCGAGGTGGGCTGAAGATAGGAAGGCTGTGAGTTCAAATCCCGCGAGGAACACCACCACTAGTGTGCCCTTAAGGCACTTAGCCCTTAGTTACTCCAGGGAGAATGTCCCTGTAATCGGTCATTATAAGTCGCTTTGGATAAAAGTGTCAGCTAAATGAAATGTAATGTGATTAGTAAAATATGCATGAATAAATAAATAAAAAGTTAACTGGGTGAAAAAAGGTAAGATAAACTAGTCTTTGCTGCTGCCTCAAAGAGGAGCAGGGGGAGAGGAGGGAGACAGGAGAGGCTGATTCAGGAGCACAGACACATTCACAACTATAAATGAACCAAAAATAAATTAATAAACAAGTTTCAGTGTTTTTTTCATATTGGAAATGGTATGGTATTGGTTATGGCCATGATTTTATGATTATTGAAATGTATACAGTTCTGTTTAATATAGGTGTTTCCATAGATCAAGTCTCTTTATTTTGCCCACAAAATGCACCAGATTGATGCATTTAACTCCAAAATAAAAAATAAAATCTTACCGGGGGGGGTGGGGGGCCCCCCGATTTGAGGTCGACCCCCACTAAAAATCACATGGATAGGTTCCTAAATAAAAAAATAAATGTTTTTAAAGTAACCCATTTCCATGTGTGGGTAGTAGATTTAAACTATAGGGCTATCATTATGGGCCCTGCCTGTACCTGTTCGCTCTGCCATCGCGTGAAGGGTCTGCTAACAAGCGACCAACAGAAAGGTTAATGTTGTTGCACGTCACCTCACCCTCCCCCCGCTACCACCACCCCCCCAAGTATATTTCATATATGTGGGAAACAGATCTGTCGGAAACACTGGCAGTTAATGGACCAGCACCAGAGGTGTTCCCATACGCACAGGCGTTGGAGCTGTTCTTCATGAAATCCCAGAAGGATGAAGTGCTCTGACAAACAGTGCCATCTTTGCGCAAAATGATTATACAGGAATGAAAAGTCAATAAATAAACATGTTGTTAAAACTTTTTTTTTTTTTTCGGGCACCCCCCCCTGCCCGCTGCCACCACCCGCCCAAGTATCTTTCAGATCTGTGGGAAACACTGTATAGCTTTTAAATGTAAGCCTTACTTAGTTCCAATTATCAACATAAGTTCATAGGTCAAATCGATCACTTTCTTTAAACAATGCCCCCCACAGGTTCCACCCACAGCTCTTGTGATTGAGACTTGTCCGCTCTTCACAACAACCCTCCATCTCTGTTTGCTTATTTAAAAAAGACTTTAACCATTGAAACCTCAAGCTTTCTGACATAGTTTCAGGAGGAAGAGGATAATATAAAAAGACATTAGCTAATTTCGTCCAAACCAACGTCCAAGACCAAAGTCTGTTAATCAATATCTGTCCTTTGTAAATGTGCGCCTACCCATCCTGACCAAATCAAATCCCTGGCCATCATACCATTACAAAAGAGTGGTCTGATGTCTGAGAAACCAGGGAGACCTCAGGCAGGACAACTTAGGATATTACTTGTAGGAGATGGGGGGGTGAAAGGACGCAGAGGGAGAGGAAGGGCTCTGAAGCAAGTACAAGAACACATTTGGGGCAGTTCTTGCAAACCAGGTGTACCGGTGCACAATCTGCAAATGAAGACGGATGGGATGATAAATTGTTCTTAGGACAGGCTTCAATCACATCAGTATCTCTCATCCCATTTTAAATCAATTTTCATGAGAGTCCAGGTCAGCTTCTCCAAGGACAAACCTGTCAGTGAGGTGCAGAGAGTCAAGGCATCAGCCCCATTTTTTTATAAATGTACTTAATGCACCACCATGGCATGTGTACATTTTTACATATGGTTGAAAGTACTTTTATTCATTATTAATCTGCTAATTGTTTCCTTGATTAATAGTTTCCTACATCCCTACCTGTTCAGATTGCATTAATTATTTTGTCCAATATATTCCATTTATGTCATGTAATGAAGCTTAGCGCAAGTTCAGGCAGGAAGATCTATCACTCCGTATTGCACGTCATGGCAATACTCACTCCCTTTTATGTCATGTATTACAAAGAGGCAAATTAGCACATTTGCAAATCTAGAACCCGTGAATACTTTCTACACATTTTTGATTGAAGAAATTACTAAAACATTAGATTGATAATTAATATATTTTCAAAATAAATGTTCTGTAAAATAATGTATTGATTCACCGACTAATGGTGCAGCGTTCTGATCACAGAACAATAATTGGATGGATCTGGATGTAATAAGATGTTCCTTATTACAGCATCTGCACACAATTAGACCCTTATAGGGATATAACATTGATTTGTGTCTGATGTGGCCTCTTCAGGCTTCTGTAAACTAACTGATGATCACCACAGGGCCACTCTCAGCCCCTGAGGGCATATTACAGGGACCCTGGTTGCAGCTGCAATTAGGCTGCAATAACTCTTCTGTGCAGATGTCAAATGTAAGTATCTAAACAACCGGCAGTGATTGTCTAATGTCTTCGGATTCTATGATTACCCAGCACAGTATGGCGTGTCTTTACGCGGTGATAACAAGACATTTAGGGTAAATGAAAGGAAATTGTGTTAGTGGAGGTAACAAACCATTTTCATACAGTTTCTGAATGTGTGTTGTGTGCAGCAGTCACAACTTAAATCGAACTTAAAAGCATATTTACACACATCATGTAACCAGCTTTATGCAGCACTTCATATCACACAGCCCAAACCAAAAGAAGCCAATATCAATAATAATTTGCATATTAATGACTTTCATGAAAACATAAGCCATAGAGAGAGAGGACGAGGAAAAGAGAAGAGAATGACTACTAAACTTTTCATAAATACATTTAAAGGGATCATGCCGGTATGCCTTTACATTTGCCATGAGCAGATAAGATTTAACATCTAATACAATATCCATGGATTCATATTCTGTCTTATGCCTTTCTTACACTTTCAAAAACGACTTCCCTGTCCTGGACACTAACAAACAAAAATACAAAATGTACATAACAAACACAGTACAACGTGTATAGATTTAGTTTTTTGTCTAGCTCCACAAAGCAAATAGTAACAATAAAATACAATACAATATCATAGAAAAGGTTCCCAAAAAGAAACAGTAAAGGAATATTCCAGCATGTTTAAGAAAGAGTAAACAGAGAACCAGCATAAACTGCATCATTTATATATTATGCAATGGCAGGTGATTTAAATGGTGAATGATGTACATGTTATGGATCACCATGGTAGAAAGAGAACAAGCAGATAATGATAACAGAACCTGGCTTGCTGTTCAAATACAAATAAGACAAGTTGCCTGTTGACAGAGGAAACGTTTTTTCCTCTTTCTTTTAATCTAAATTCGTTAATTCCCTCATCTAACACACACATATATACACACACACACACACACACACACGCACACAAACCAACGCTTCTAGAACACCTCCAAAAGTTTCAGAACAAAATGTCGTTTGGACCACAAGGAGGGAGAAAAAGGAAATAAACTCGTATAGGCTGCATCATTCGACACACAAGCTACTTAAAGCTTTGATAGAATAGGTAGAGTTAAGATGAACACAGCAAACATTAACAAAAATAGTTTTTACCTAAGCGTCTAGACCTCCTCGTGCGCCCCTGGCACCACCACACCGCGCGCTGCTCATCTCCCGGCCCGGCCCATCACCGCAGGTACTGTCCGGAGAGCACAGCACATCACCGTGTCCGAAAGTGGAGATTTAAAAAATAACTCTGACGTTCAAAATAGAAAATAGAAAGAAAAACTGGACTTTTGAGTTCTCAACTTTTCACTTTGTCCTGTTAGGCTTCAGTCCAGGCTGCCTTCTCTCAGTACATTCATATACACCACTTTCCTAATAGAAATCTCGCTTCTGTTTCAGTGGACTGCAGTGTGTCCGACTGAGCGAGGCTGAACGGTTCGCTGATGGGGCTCTGCGCTCCAGATTTTCGTCAAACTAGTCAGGATATCCAGGGTACTTCCGGTGAAGAGTTTCAAAATAAAACAAAAAAATATGTATTTCAAGGTTCATGGATGAGTAACCATAAGCACACAAATGACAATGTTTATAAGCCATCTTTGTAATTTAAGGTCTTACATTTTAAAACTCCTATAGCAAAAGAGTACCATATTGTGTACATTTGTTTTTTAAAGCAGCAGATGAAGGCCTGCAAACAATTGGAACATTTATTGGATAGTAAATCCAAAAATGTAGTCATGCTAACCTACGAGAATATTTAATCAGCGTAAAATGCATGAAATACAACCTGGCCTATAAGCAAACCTAGATAAAACGTTTTTATTGATACTACAATATTTACTGTTATAATTGTCAGAGTATGAGTTTGACTTATTTTTAATCTGCTCTTATGAATTTAAGGAACTGCTTGTGTTTTAATGTAATTTATTGTGAGTCTGTCATGGGCGTACATTTGTAGGTATTTGATAATCTCCTTATAAGACAAGGTTCAAGGTTCAAGGTCCTTTATTGTCAAACTAACATAGCTACAATAAAGAACCTTGAACCTTGAACCTTGTCTTATACAGAGATGATCAAATACCTACAAATGTATATCATTATGTGATGACACACAATAAGGGTTTTCTTTCATCTGTAAAATCTACACAATGTGCCTGGACATAATACATGCTGGTTTAAAGTTAAGGTGTGTTTGTTTCATTGAATCGATCACCATCATTGAGGCATTGTTATTGTTACAGTGAATGTTTTAATGAATGAGTGCAACAGTTAGGCATATAAAACAGCTACAGTAGTATGAAGTTGGCTTGGAAGAAGAGGATGGTTAATCTGTTACAAGGCTGCATTAATTCACTCTTACGGTTGTCAGGTTTTCTTTCCTTTCTGTAAAAGTCATACAATGAAGGTGGATCTAAAGTTAGAACAATTGCATCTCATCTGTTATATATGAATGAAAGTCATTGTTCGCTCATTGATAGATTCTAAAGAACAATACATCGAACTGCATGTAATAATCATGTTTATTAGTGCCATTGTAGTTTTGTGCCTTTATTTTTGAAATACCATTCAATACACTTCCGGTAAGTGTTTTCCTGAATGTCGGCAGCTTTATCCAGGTTGGTTCCTGGCTGGTCTTTCTAATTGAATGATCCTTAAGTCATTGAATATATTTTTATTTTCTGACAGAAGGACTTTAGGTAGTGATTGTAGTGGAGGCTTTTATTTAAGATATGCTAGATAGAAATAGTGTCTCCCCATAGTGTCTGCACTGGGAAAAGATGCAACAGTAGGATTGCAGGGGGGTGTTGAAAGGTTACACTAAAAGGTGTGGGCAGCATTCAACAGGAAGATACTTCTGAAGCATGAAAGCAAAGTGAAAGCTGCTTCAGAATTCTGATCAGTCTGCCCCTCTGTCCCTACCCCCGGGCCCATTTATTTCTGAGGATGTTTCCCGACCTACCATTTTCCACCTGTACACCACTTTATCTGCTCTGTGTCCTTCTGCATTTGGGTCCTCAGTCCTATCGAAATGACACCATGAGGAACATGCTGATGAAGCAATGAGACTCGTGAGAGAAACGATAGTGGAGACTCTGATTGTTATCTCCTCTCTGACACCAGTCCCATGACTTCCAGCCCTTAAGACTTGTTGCATCATATCATAGGATGCTCAGCCACAAGAAAAGGGAAAACTAGGCAACGTGAAGTTCCCTGGTGCCAAGTTTACAGTGAAATCAGTCATACAGAACCTGCCATTTTTGTAAACAAAATATTAAAACAAATATAATTCACATTATACCAATGTTCTTGCAAATTAAATCTCAGCTGACTTTGTTAGCGTTTTGTTTAGTGTTATTTCCATTTCCATTTGTAGTCATACATGATTTACACTTGTGGACTTAAAGACAGGAATTACATTTAAAAAATGTTTAAAAGGGTATTTGAGTGACATAACTCATTTCCATATGTCTTGGCTGTAGTCAGTTTTAATTTTGATGAAGGAGTTGAGTTCTAAAGTGTCCCTGTCGGACAATCATTTACATGTGTATGCTACTCTACAATAATAACAAGACAATGTGGTTCATCATTTTCAGAGAGACTTCATTCAGGGTCAGTGCCCATTCATTAGCAGCATAATCTCGCTTATTTCACGAAGTGAAGGTTATGAAGAGTGAACCCAATTGCAAAACAAAATTAAAACTGCGGTCACAGACGTGCACGCAGTTGTGGGCGGGCCTTCGCGTCCGAGCGCCTGTAGGGGAGGGTCGCTGGTCGTCCCGGCGTCAAGCAGATGCGCGCGTGTCCTCCGAAATGAGCCGTTCGTAATTGCTCAAACGTTCGTGTCCCGGACTGCATCTTCCCCATAATACTCGGGCATGCATGTGAGTGGTGGAGGAGGGGGTGGTGGAGATGCAGGGCCTTCAGCAGGGCCTTCAGCAAACTCCAACAATTCTGCAGCAAGCTGCTCCCTGACAGTCTTCTGGGTGTGAGGCTTTGTCCTGCTGCATCTAACAAATGTGGAAAAACAAAGAGATTAGATTAATTCACTGGCTTATACTTATAGGATAATATTGGACTATAAATGAAATATTACACCAAATAAATAAGTAAACACATGTATATTCATTCACTGGCCATTCATTTAGAAAATGTAACTCCAAAAAGACAAGTAACACTATTTAGCATTTTGGCTAATCATTCCTGTTGGCTAAGCTAACACTGTGATGCAGTTCCACCAAACACAAAAGTAATATATAAAAAGGATAATATTGGACTATAAATAAATAATATTACACCAAATAAATAAGTAAACACATGTATATATTCATTCACTGGCCATTCATTTAGAAAATGTAACTCCAAAAAGACAAGTAAAACTATTTAGCATTTTGCCTAATCATTCCTGTAGCTTCTTGGCTAAGCTAGCACTGTGACGCAGTTCCACCAAACACATAAGTAATATATAAAAACAGAGAGATTACATACCTTTCCCGTGGTGGAAGTTCAACATCCGAGTCACTACTGCCCGGATCCAGGTCTGGCTGGAGGAGATCTTCATCATCCGACGAAGAGTCATTTGGTATGATCAAAGCCCCGCTATCGTCAGCTAGCATCTCTAGCACCTGCTCGCCTCGGTGGTGAAGCTCTCCCTTCTGGCTGCGTAATGCGAAATGGAGCGGGCGTAGTTTATACTACGCGGGATCATATATTTGGAACCCATTGGTCGATTTGGGTGATTGACACCTTTTCTGAACCGTTGGAGCCAATAGAATCGAGTGACAGCTAGTAAGTCCCGCTAAACACTTACGTCAAGTAGAGAGAGGTTTGCGTAAACAGCACGTGAGACAGCATTAGCTCGGGACTGCAAAACTTTATACCTACTCTGCTGCCATGAATGTAATGATAGATTATCAGGAACAATTCTAAAGTGACTAAGAGACATTGGATTAACCTTAAGCAGCGTTTTTATTCCCTTGAACAAGAGCTTTGATCACAAAACAGCAACGGTAAGACATACTTATTGTTATGGTTTTGAAAACTTTTTTTTTTTTTTCTTCTCTGTTCTGGCTGATAGCTCAGTGAGTTTGTGTCCTACAGTGATGATACTTATAACAAAAATAATCTGTGGAGTATCAGCTTTCAGATGATATGTAGTTTGTGCAGAAAACATTAAGTTGTAAAGGTCGTTTTTGCTAGTTAGCACCGGAAGTAGCATCTGCCCGTTTTAGCTAAGGGCTAATGCTAACGCTTCTTGTGAGACTTTTGTTTTGTTTCGGTAAAAATAGTTCTTATCGTCAGTTAGCTGAGATTCTTCTCTTTAATCTGGTATAACACATTAATAGGTTTTTAAATATTAAGATGCTCTGAGACACAGTGTTGTGGAAAAAAAAAACAGGGTCCCCGCCGGGTTAACAGGTTAACCGTGGCGTGCGGTGCAGTGGGTTGTGCAGACGTTCTGCCCTTGACTGTTTGTTTACTCAATAAACGCATCTCCTCTTGATATTAGGCCATGTATGTTCCATAGCAGTGGAGTTTGCTTTTTGTTGTTGTGTTTATTGATCAAAAAGCAAACCTTCAATACAGCTGTTATGTGGTCAAGGTAAGTAAAGTAATAATTTAAGCTGTGTATTGGTTAATATTAGCGTATGACTTAAAATGAAAACACAACAGCATTTCACAAAACGCTACAGCATTTCACAAAACGCCGCAGCATTTCAGAAAACACCACAGCATTTCACATTGGACGGAAAGGGTATTCCGTAGGGAGAACACTTCTTGTTTATGATTGGACAGAGCCAGCCAGACAGCACTGCTGTGATTGGTTGTTTTTGCTGCCAGTGAAGAAATGACGCTTCGTGATTGGTCAACGTCCGACAGCGCAATATGTCCCAACCGGTCCCTCCCAACACATCAGCCGTTAGCACACACTCAGAGCTCACAGCTCCTCATATCTGTTCAGAAACTGGACAAAAGTTAAATATGTACAAACCACAGATGGCGAATACAGTCGCTGCTTTATTTATGTCTGTATGACGTTGTTGTGAGTGTGGACGGAGCAGCTACAGGTTAGTTTAGCCTGATGGATCCGATTCCATTCTGAAAACACGCATTTTAAAAGCTTTTCGCCTGCCGTCTTGTCTGCAGACTTGTCAAAGCATTAATTCATTCATGGTTTTTACTAACCGTTATCAGTATTAGTTACTTCGGCATCACTTTGAAACGTGTATTACAATTAAATCACTGTCAAATATGTTCATTTTGTTGTAGTTGGTATCTCCTATAGGATTTACATGGAGATACTTCCCGCCCCCTCTCCAGCGCGTCTTGTTTGAATGACAGGAGCAAACACAGCTGACAGCCGCGGTGAAACTCAAGCGATTAGAGCGATGCGAATATTGGGTAAGGCAAGGCAAGTTTATTTATAGAGCACTTTTCAACTCAAGGCAATTCAAAGTGCTTTACAAAAAAAAAAAATGAAAGACATTAAGCATTAAAAAAGAAAAGCTAATCAAATAAATATTAAGGAAAAATACATGGATAAAAGTTACAGTGCAGTCTAAAATATAAATAGTTCAATTAAACATTACAAGAAAAAGTACATGGATAAAAGTTACAGTGCAGTTTAAGATATGAATAGTTCAATTAAAAGCAGCGACAAAAAGAAAAGTCTTCAGCCTGGATTTAAAAGTCAGAGTTTCAGCGGACCTGCAGGTTTCTGGGAGTTTGTTCCAGATATTTGGAGCATAATAACTGAACGCTGCTTCTCCATGTTTAGTTCTGACTCTGGGGACAGAAAGCTGACCAGTCCCTGAAGACCTGAGAGATCTGGATGGTTCATAGTTTAGCATGAGGTCAGTAATGTATTTTGGGCCTAAACCATTCAGTGCTTTATAAACCAGCAGCAGTATTTTGAAATCTATTCTTTGACACACAGGAAGCCAGTGTAAAGACTTCAGAACAGGAGTGATGTGATCCACTTTCTTAGTGTTAGTGAGGACTCGAGCAGCGGCGTTCTGAATCAGCTGCAGCTTTCTAATAGATTTTTTAGTGAGACCTGTGAAGACACCATTGCAGTAGTCGAGTCTACTGAAGATAAAGGCATGGACAAGTTTTTCCAAATCCTGCTGTGACATTAGTCTTTTAATCCTAGATATGTTCTTTAGGTGATAGTAGGCTGATTTAGTAACTGGGTAGTCTACCATAGTATTTACATGGAGATAAGCCCCTTAAAAACCATGAATTAATAAAGCATTAATTCTGTGTTTACTCCTGTGACGCTGGAGAGGGGGCGGGCCGGATCTCCATGTAAATCCTATCGGAATCGGATCGATCAGGCTAAACTAACCTATAGCTGCTCCGTCCACGCTCACAACAACATCATACAGACATAAATAAAGCAGCGACTGTATTCACCATGACATAGACAGTCTGTGTTTTGCATATCTTTAACTTTTGTCCAGTTTCTGAACAGATATGAGGAGCTGTGAGCTCTGAGTGTGTGCTAACAGCTAACGGCTGATGTCTTGGTCCAATCACGAAGTCATTTCTTGATTGGCAGCAAAAACAACCAATCACAGCAGTGCTTCTCTGGCTGGCTCTGTCCACAAACAATATCACAAACAATAAGTGTTCTCCCTAAGGAATACCCTTTCCGTCCAATGTGAAATGCTGCAGTGTTTTGTGAAATGCTGCGGTGTTTTGTGAAATGCTGTGGCGTTTTGTGAAATGCTGTGGTGTTTTGTGAAATGCTGCGGCGTTTTGTGAAATGCTGTTGTGTTTTCTGAAATGCTGTGGCGATTTGTGAAATGCTGTGGCGTTTTGTGAAATGCTGTTGTGTTTTGTGAAATGCTGTTGTGTTTTGTGAAATTCTGTTGTGTTTTGTGAAATGCTGTGGTTTCTTGCACTTCAGGGCCACCGTACAATAGAGATGTTTTTATTTTAAAGTAAATTGAGATGGAACATAGTAAAAACATGTAAATTCTAATGTCCGCCTAAAAAAAAAACATTACTTATAGTGAAAACCACCCTTGAATGATGAGTTTAGTAGACTAAAAGCTTTAGGAATCCAAACTATAACATATAATAAGTACCCTGTATCAAGATTGATGCAAAACAAGTGAAATCTGACCTTTTTAAGAGAGGTTTAGAAAAATAAAGTCCACCTCACCTATGGGTAATTTGGGAACCATCAGTTCCATTTGAACGTTTTCACTGTACAAATCATTGTATTACTTTGTATTATCACTATAGGTATTCATTCCATCCAAATACAACTGTTGTGAAAAAATAAATAAAATAAAAATAAAACATACTCTGTTATCGTCTTAGGCCCCACGGACCCGTAATCGCGTCATTTTCAGGAAACAACGTCTAAGGAAGCTTAATATTTAATAAACTATGAATATTTTATATCCATAGAACGGGAAAAAAAACTAATTTAACTGATCTTTTTCATTTATTTTTTCACAAAAAACACACAATGCTAACAGTGAGCCTCTGAATTAGCCCCGAGCGAAAAATGCTAACCTATTACTGCACCGAAAATCACTCGTAGCTCCCTTATTACTTATCCTAGCTCCACATCCAACACATTGTTTATGACCGCAAGGAGACACATAATCTAACGGTGCCCACCTCAACACTAAAAGATACAAACTAGCGAGGTTACCAACAAAAACGTACATCAAAACAAGTGGCGCTAGGTATTAGCATTAGCACTGCACACACCCACCGCGTGTTCCAATGAAAAGCATACATATATATAAATAAAGTATAAAGTATAGGTCAACACATTTCAGTATAACACACCAATTGCGATATTACTCACGTTTGACCGTGGAGCAGGGTTTCTATGTACCGAGAAGTGGGTAGTTTAATGAGTCTGTTGACGACAAAACCTCCGCGCACACAGACAGCCAAGGCAAGCTACCTGAATTAAGTCTCTCCCTAAACCGGAAATACCGGAAATGTGACATCCGGTTTGTCATTCACAATAAAGTTTTTCAAAATAAAGGTACATTTAATATTGACGTATCAAATTGATTCAAATGTCTTACACAACACATGTATCGAGACAATAAATGAACTGTTTATATAGTCGATCAACACTGTGTATGTTACTCATTACAGGATAATCACATGGCACTAAATCAGACCGGCTGTTCTCCTCTGTTTACATCCTGCTGGTTTAAATTATGTGTTCTATAGGCTCTGTGCACAAGATTGAGTTGAGTAGTGAGCCATTCGTTTTTTTTTCGTGGTGAGATGTCTGCTGAGAGGTCATTGTATACCTCGCTGACTTTGAGGACATCTGGGTCTGGCAGCTCCCCCGCACGGCCTTGTAACGTGTACTCCTTTGAACACAGCTACATACAATTACTTAGGACAATATATATTACCTTACACCGTCAGCAACTGTAAACTGCTTTGGCATAGTGGAAATGAACACCATGTCACTCACTCTGCCTGGTTTCACACACTATTAATTACACAAAAGAATTGTCAATTTAATTGAAAAGGTCGTTGATGCAATATACTAAATCAGCTCTTGGCACAAAGGAAATACTCATTAAATCATGGATTGGCTGTGAACACATACTGTTATATTGTATTGCATAGAAAGATGTGTTACTGTTGTGCTTGTAGTGGATATACTGTTTGTAGTCGTAGATAGAAAAACAAAGATGGAAAACATTTCACCATAGGCTACATTGTTTAGGAGTTTTATATGTATTGGGTGTTTATGGTTAATGTGGGAAATTAATAAGCAGAGCTGTTGCTGGTAAATTTGTGTGCCATCATAATAGTAATGTGTATACAGCGTTTCGTGAATATCTGGAAAACTATATGCGAGTAGTTTGGAGTCATTTGAGACATGTAAATCGTCAAAAATGGTACATTCTCTGTTAGCTTACGTTCGCCCCGATTGAGCTAGCAACTATTTTATGAATAACACAGATTTTTCAAAATGGCCGACTTTCTGGGGGGCGGGGCTAATGGAAGCTATTTTGAAATATGTCCGCAATTCCATCAGTAATGTCTGTGGCAAGATTGGGGTAGTTTGGAGAAACTATATGTGACTATCGCACAATAGGGGGCGCTACTGAGCTGGTGTACAAAAATGTAAAACATTTTTGTACAGTCTGGAAAAAGACGTGGGTTGTGACGTGTGTTCCAAGTTTTGCGTCCGAAAGTCATTTTAGCGATTTTGTGGCATTTAAATCGTCAAAATTGGTACATGTTCCGTTAGCTTACGAGCTCCCCGTTTGAGAAGTCGACTATTCATTCGCAATTTAGCATCACATTGGATATGGGCTGATCTTGTCCTGGTTTGAAATTTTTCCGATCATTTTCCTAGGACAAGTATGCAAAAATGTGCTTAAAATGGACATATTTCAAAATGGCCGACTTCATGGGGGGCGGAGATAATGGAAGCCATTTTGAAATATGTCCGCATTTTCATGAGGAATCTCTGTGCCAAGTTTCGGGTAGTTCGAAGAAACTATATTTGACTACCGCACAATAGGGGGCGCTACTGAGACATATTTGCTAAAACGTCCGATTTTTTTCTACAGTCTGGAAAAGCTTGTGGGCTGTGACATGCGTTCCGAATTTAAAGGCCGTAACTCATTTTCTCCCCTACTTATGGCTCGGTACATTTTTTAACCCTTCGATTTCGAGAAAAAACTGAATAGGACACGCCCACATTTTTCATTGGTTGCGACCCTTTAAATCTCAGTTTATACTCACCCTGCCAGTATGTGTATGACAATATATATTTTTTTAGTCCATCGGTTCTTGAGATATAAATTAGTTGTGTTTTTGGCGCCCCCTATTGTTCGAAATGAACATTGTGTGTTGTGCCTATTCCCCAAGACACACTGAACCTATCCACCGAAATCTGTGATATTTGAATACATTTTGGATGAATTGTGAGCATTTATGTGTAGGCCACACCCTTTTGCTAATACGTTTTGATTGATGTCGGCCACATTTTTCCACACCTCGTGCTCATTTTGTACGGTAATGTGTCTGCACTAAGTTTGGTTTGGAAAATCAAGAAATTGGAATTTAAGTTAATATTTCAATGTTTTTCACATTATGCTAATTTAAAAAAAATCAAAGTAGGCGGAGCTTCGGGATATGTGAGGATAATATGTAGAGCTGCTCCACCCGGATAAGTGTGCAAAATGTCAGGTCCGTCAGACTTACGCTGCGACTTTGTAAATTTTTCGAAACACTGAATTTACACAGGTGGCGCTAGAGAGCAAGTTGAAAAATGTTCTCCCATCGAATCCAGAATGTTAACATTTTCACCGGTCCTGGCGGCGTTGCCAAATGTCGCTACATGAATAGTGTCGTAACCCCCTCAAAAACAGGTCGAAAGTGCAGAACCGGTAACAGAAGAATAATAATACTGACGATTTCAATAGGTCTTTGCACTACGTGCTCAGGCCCTAATTATAAAGTCAAATGTAGGCTTCAAGCAGCTGCAGTGCCTTTTACAGTAGGCTATATGTGACAATTGGGACTGGGCAAACAAATTAACATTATGTAATTCCTTGGAAATTACATATTGCAAATTTGCACCTCTTCCTGTGTGACAGGCACGTGCACACAGACATCAAAGTGGGCTTGAGCCCCTGCCCTTTTTCTTCCTCCAGAGAAAGTGCCCTTTTCCCCCCCTTTTTAATTTTTTTAATAAATGAAGATATATCTACTGCTGTTTGCGCACAGTTTCCCTTTCCAAAAATATATTGATTGAATACAAAATAAAAATATCAGGTCAGGAGATTAGACTGTGAAGTTCCGATGCTCTCTCTACCCCTATATTTGTGTTTCTTGTACTGATTTTATCTTCATTTGCTTATTGGATCGAGTCTTTTTTATTGACCCATTGGATCAAGACTTTTGATTGGTCCATAGGAATTAACTAATTTGATTTTCCTATTGGAATCCCGTCATTTGATTGGCCTACTCGATCCACATTATAAGAGGCCCATTTGATTGATCCATTTGCACTTAGCAGGTTAACCTCATCAACATTATATGGGTTCAGCTCAATGTCAATGTAAGAACTGGCAGACTGTGAAGCTTTTGCACTTTAGTGGAATGCTGTTCACGTGACCAAGCATTGTTTATCATGAATGAGAAACATATTTTGTCATGGTTTAGGAATGTTTATAAGCACAAATCTTGTAAGTAAATGTGTCACGATCACAGGTACAGATCAGAACCCAATAGCACGACTCAGATACAACCAGTATAGTAATGTTCAGTTTATTCCAGGTCAAGGACAGGCAGAGTCAAAACCAGTAAATCCGTCAGACAGGCAGGCAGGAATCGAAAACTGGGCAGGACAAAACTCGGGACTAGAGCACAACACTCACTGGAGAGCTTGGCGGAAACGACAAGACAATCTGGCAAAGGACAACTGATAATGAGGTGGTGTAAATACTGTGGAGTGATGAGGGAATGAGTAACAGGTGAGGGGAAGGGCTGAGGAGACCAGGTGAGCGAAATGAGCTCATTACAATGGCCTGGAGGAAAGCGGGATCTGAAATGACAGGAGAGTTTAGATGAGGCATCAAACAAACAATAATAGAAGTGTCTAACTTGTGACATAACCCCCCCCCTCTATGGACGGCTCCTGACGTCCTACGAGGTTGATCGGGAAGGGCCTGGTGAAAGTCAGTAATGAGAGATGGGTCATAGATACTGCGAGCGGGCACCCATGACCGCTCTTCAGGACCATAACCCTCCCAGTGTACCAGGTACTGCAACCCTCTACCACGTCGCCGGGACTTGATGAGGCGACGGACAGTGTAAATAGTCTCCCCGTCGATAGTCCGGGGTGGTGGTGGGGGTGTAGAGGGGGGCTGAAGAGGGCTCACATTAACTGGTTTGATCTTGGACACGTGGAAGGTAGGATGAATCCTCATAGAAGGGGGCAGACGCAGGCGGACAGCTGCAGGATTGATAATCCTAGCTATGGGAAATGGGCCTACAAATCGGGGAGACAACTTATTTGACTCAACTCTGAGAGGGAGATCCCGTGTGGAGAGCCAGACACGTTGCCCTGGGGAGTACTGTGGAGCTGGCTTGCGACGGCGATTGGCGGTCCGTTGATAACGGTCGGAAGAGCGCAGGAGCGCGGAGCGGGCCTTTAACCACATGCGTCGACATCGGCTTACAAAAGCCTGTGCAGATGGGACGCTGGCCTCCCGTTCCTGTGCTGGGAAAAGGGGCGGCTGGTTTCCGCGGGAGCATTGGAATGGAGAAAGACCAGTAGCAGAACTAGGAAGGGTGTTGTGGGCATACTCAACCCATAGAAGCTGTTTCGACCAGGAGGAGGGAGTGGAGGAAGCTAGGCAGCGTAAGCCTGCAAAACTCGGACCAAAAACGAGAAGTAAATTGTGGTCCCCGATCAGACACAACGTCACTGGGGAGACCATGCAGCCTGAACACATGTTGTAGCATGATTTCAGCCGTTTCCTTGGCAGTAGGTAATTTGGTTAATGGAATAAGCCGGGCAGACTTGGAAAACCGGTCTATGACTGTGAGTATGACTGTGTTACCGTCTGAGGGTGGTAGTCCGGTGACAAAATCCAAGGCGATGTGGGACCAGGGACGATGAGGGATAGGCAAGGGATGAAGAAGACCGGAGGGAGCTTGGCGTGAGGTCTTATTTTGGGAGCAGACTAGGCAAGCATCAATGAATTCCTTGGCATCCTTCTCCATGGAAGACCACCAAAATCGCTGTCGAATCAGGGCTAGGGACCGTCTCACTCCTGAGTGACAAGCCAGGCGAGAGTTATGACCCCACTGGAGAACCTGGGTACGGAGAGTGGCAGGAACAAACAGACGGTTAACAGGACAGGCACTTGGGGCTGGGTGTTCAGCATGAGAGCGCTTGACCTTATCCTCCACCTCCCAGGTCACCAGACCAATGACACATGTAGAAGCGATGATATTCTCAGAATGAGATGGATAGCTCTCTGGCTGGAACTGGCGAGACAGGGCGTCAGGTTTGATGTTCTTAGAACCAGGTCTGTATGAAAGAGAAAAATCAAAGCGTGTGAAAAACAGAGCCCACCTGGCTTGACGAGAGTTCAGCCGCTTAGCTGAACGGATGTACTCCACATTTTTGTGATCTGTCCAGACCACAAAAGGCTGCTCTGCTCCCTCCAACCAGTGTCTCCATTCTTCCAGGGCAAGTTTCACTGCCAACAGTTCTCGATTTCTAATGTCGTAATTTCTTTCTGCTGGAGACAGCTTCCGGGAGAAGAAGGCACACTGGTGCATCTTCTGATCCTCGGCCGACCATTGAGAAAGAACTGCCCCAACTCCAGTGTCCGACGCATCTACCTCTACAGTAAACTGCCGAGTAGAGTCTGGAAAAATCTAAATGGGAGCAGAGGTGAAGCGTGACTTTAACTCACCAAAAGCCCCTTCGGCCACCGAGGACCACCGCAAGGGAATGTTCTGAGAGGTGAGAGCTGTGAGAGGAGTTGCCACCAAACTGTAGTTTCGAATAAACCTCCGGTAGAAGTTGGCAAAACCCAGAAAGCGTTGGAGCTCCTTGCGTGTTGAAGGGCGTGGCCAGTCAGTGACCGCCTTGGTCTTTTCAGGATCCATCTTGATGTTTCCGGTGGAGACCACAAATCCCAGGAAAGGGACTTCTGTGGTGTGGAACACGCACTTCTCGGCCTTGACAAAGGGGTGGTTCTCCAAGAGCCTCTGGAGGACTAGGCAAACATGGACCACATGCTCCTGTTTAGACTTGGAAAAAATCAAAATGTCATCCAGGTATACAAATACACAGATATTGAGAAGATCCCGCAGAACATCATTCACCAACCCCTGGAAGACTGCAGGTGCATTGGTGAGTCCAAAAGGCATGACTAAATACTCATAATGTCCACTAGGAGTGTTAAATCCCATCTTCCACTCGTCCCCCTCCCTGATTCTCACCAAATGGTACGCATTACGTAGGTCCAGCTTGGTAAAAATAGTAGCGCCTTGTAACAGTTCAAATGCTGAGGAAACAAGTGGAAGGGGGTACCTGTTCTTGACAGTGATGTTATTGAGTCCTCTGTAGTCAATGCATGGGCGCAGAATCTTATCCTTCTTACCCACGAAGAAAAAACCTGCACCAGCAGGAGATGAAGGCCGGATAAGCCCTGCATCCAAAGAGTCATTGATATACTTCTCCATTGACTTAGTTTCAGGAGCCGATAAAGAAAAAAGTCGACCTCTAGGAGGAGAAGTACCAGGTAACAGGTCAATAGGACAGTCATTAGCACGATGAGGCGGGAGTGAGGTGGCCCGAACTTTGTTAAAGGCCTCTTTAAAGACCCCGTGAAGTGTGCGCCTGTGCATGATCTGTTATGCTAATACATATAGTAATGACCAAAATTGTCCATTGAAACCCATATCAAAAGATTTTGGAATAGCAACTAATTTGATGAGTTTTGAATTTGCTGCCGTGAAATCCGCAGTTGACCTCCGCCTTCGTGGGCGTGGCTTGCGAGCTACTGCGTGACGTCACAAGATGGTCGCCTCCGAAGTGTTTACATTCATCACAGTGTATTGTTTCTCTGTTTCAAAGTCGAATTTATCAAAGTTTTTGAGCGAGTATTTTACTGGAAAGTGTGTCGGAGTCGACTGGAAGTGATTGCCAATCGAGAAAACCTGACAATGGAGGCGACAGTGAAGAAAAAGGGAGGAAAAACACACGGGAAGCGATGCATTGCCGCTGGCTGTAGTAATGTCAAGTCTGCCGAAGTGGCGATGTTTCTGTTCCCAAAAGATGAAGGTGAGTCTGGCTGGTGTCATTGTTTCGTAGATTGTTCATGACAAATAAAGGTCACTGGTCGATTCGAGAGAGAGAGAGAAAGAGAGACTGAGAGAGTTACAGGGTTGTTGTTAGCATCTAGTGCTAGCTCGGAGCTAACGGAGATTAGCTGTTTCAAGAGGGAGAGTCCTCTCCTGTTGGACTGAGAGAGATAATGTCAGCTCAGGGAGGTAAAGGACTCTGAGTGATTAGATTGTAAACTGTAAAATGTTTTTTGATTATTGAAATATATGTTTGATATGAGTGTTGAGAGCTGTATCCATAAATCTCTTAATGTTGCCCTCAAAGTGCACCAGATTGATGCCTTTAACTTCAATTTAAAGAAAAACATCTTCCCGGGTGAGGGTATGAGGTCATCACAAATAAAACAGGTTCACATGGATAGGATACTAGATAAGTGTGCACACTCATTATGTACATTACACATTTTTCTTGGATTTGTTAACACTATAGTCCCTAATATATTTGTAGAAAGGCAGGAAATGGAATTAAATCGAGAAAAACTGTCAAAATCAATCATTTCTCTCACACTTGTATCACTTTTCAAAGTCTCCGCCATGTTTACAATCACAACTGGGCCCATCTTGTGACGTCACCGCCGCTATCGTCTGCAACTTCCGGTAGGCTCAGACGGCCGTTATTATTATTATTTTTAATTTTTCATAATTAATTAATCAATAATTAAAATTATTTTAGCCATGAACAGGCACAATGATATGTAAGGAATGAAACTGCCATTTCATTTTGGCGCAAAAAAATGCACTTCACTGGCACTTTAAGGTCCCAGTAATCCTTGGGAACACCGGAAAGGTCTTCACACTCAGAGATCCTCGGCTGACTGGAATCAATTGAGGAACTAGATCTTAAGCAGACAGCATGACAATGAGCACTCCACTCCCTAATAGTCCCTGAAGCCCAATCTATATGAGGATTATGCCTCCTTAACCAAGGAAACCCCAAAATGACAGGCTGATGTGGTGCATGGATAAGGTGAAAAGAGAGTGTTTCGCTGTGATTACCTGACATGCTCATTTGAACGGTGTGTCACTCTGCAGAGAAGACGACCATCTAGAGCTGTAGCATTGATGGGCTTCTCCAAAGCCTCCCGACCAAGTCCCATTTGAAAGGCCAGTGTTATGTCCAAAAGACTGGCATCAGCACCAGAGTCAATAAGAACTGCCACAGTGTGCATTTTCCCCAAGCAGCTCAGCTGAGCATGGGTTAGGGGTCGAGAGGGCATTTCTAAATTCATCATACGGCTCACCAGCGCCCTCTGGATGACTGGTGAGCCCTGTCTTTTACAGGACAAGAGAAGGCAAGATGACCCTCATGGCCGCAGTAAAGACAGCAGTTGTCCCGCAGGCGGCGCTGTCGTTCTGCCTCGGAGAGCCGGGTCCGCCCCAGCTACATTGGTTCAGACGAGTTAGAAAATCCTCCTCTCACCTGTTCAGTAGCATGCGCTGACGGGAGAGGCGGAGCCTGAGGGGCGACGGAGAAAACCCTCTCTCTCCTCCGCTCCCGCAGACGGCAGTCAATGCGGATGGAGAGAGCCACCAGCTCATCTAAATCAGCAGGAAGGTCCCTAGCTGCCAGCTCGTCTTTAAGGCGATCCGACAGACCGTTGTAGAAGGCATCGAGAAGTGAAGAAGCATTCCAGTTACTCTCGGCGGCTATGGTACGAAACTCGATGGAGTAATCGGACACAGATCTCCCTCCTTGCACCAGGTTAAACAGTCCCCGAGCTACCTCTCTTCCGGGTGTAGCGTGATCAAAAACTTTACGCAGTTCATCGGAGAATACGCTTACAGACGAGCAGGCAGAGGATTGTCTTTCCCATTCGGCGGTACCCCAGTCTTTAGCTTTGCCCGTGAGAAGAGAGACAATATACGCCACCCGGGATCTTTCTGTTGGGAAGGCGGAAGGCTGAAGCTCGAAGGCGAGGGAACATTGGACCAGGAATGGTCTGCACGAACCTGGAGCTCTAGAGTAGCGTTACGGAGGAGGCAGGCGTGCATCCGATGCCGGAGGACTCTGGATTCGAACAGCGGAAGCTGGAGTTAGTTCCGGGCCATGGACCGTTGCAGGACGGGTCTGAAGATGATCACGGAGATTCACAAAGATCCGTTCGAAACGAGCGGCCATCTCCTGCATCGCTTCAGCCATGAAGGTAAGCTGCTGCTCGTGGCGTTGTAACACGATATCGTGCGAAGGCGGTTCTGTCGCTGAGTCGGCTGGATTCATGTTTGGCCAGATTGTACTGTCACGATCACAGGTACAGATCAGAACCCAATAGCACGACTCAGATACAACCAGTATAGTAATGTTCAGTTTATTCCAGGTCAAGGACAGGCAGAGTCAAAACCAGTAAATCCGTCAGACAGGCAGGCAGGAATCGAAAACTGGGCAGGACAAAACTCGGGACTAGAGCACAACACTCACTGGAGAGCTTGGCGGAAACGACAAGACAATCTGGCAAAGGACAACTGATAATGAGGTGGTGTAAATACTGTGGAGTGATGAGGGAATGAGTAACAGGTGAGGGGAAGGGCTGAGGAGACCAGGTGAGGGAAATGAGCTGATTACAAGGGCCTGGAGGAAAGCGGGATCTGAAATGACAGGAGAGTTTAGATGAGGCATCAAACAAACAATAATAGAAGTGTCTAACTTGTGACGAAATGTACAAATGTGCAAACATACACAAACATGTATACTTTTAGAGTCCATTTATACGTTTCATTCTGTGTAATGCATCTACTCAGTGTGATTGATACACTGTGATTCAAGCTGTGCTTGAATCACAGGATCCATCTCAGTTCCAGAGAGAGTTCAAAGCTGGAAGAAACAAACTGAAAATGTCTACACATTTGTCTGTCATCTGACAATAGTTTATTGAATTAGCAAATAACAAAAAATCATTTAGGCCTCTCTCTTTCCCATGCACACACACACACACATACACACACACGCACGCACGCACGCACACACACACACACACACACACACACACACACACACACACACACACACACACACACACACACACACACACACACACACACACACACACATGAACCCCAAATCACCACACACACAGTTTAAATATAAAAAATAATGTTCTTATGATTGACTTCACGAGTCTCGATGAGGAGACAAACAAAAGGACCATTGAAATCTGAGCTGAATTCCATGGAAAAAGGCAACTTTTTTTCCATCTGAAAATCATATCAAGTTTTTCTTATTCCCTGAAGTGATCACTGCAAAGCTATCTGAGTCATTCGATGCTCCTGCTGCAAAATAAACTGACAGCTCTGATCTGAGGTTCATAAAGATATATCTGGGCAATTAACTGGTAAACATTGTGCAGATGGCAGATCTTCAGAATAATAGGACTCTTTGTTACCATCTGCTCAATTTGTTTGATTTATTCTTAATTTCCCTCACCAGTTGTGATGAAGCTTCCTTCAATATTCATCTGTTTGCAGTGGTGTTGGACGTGGGGGTACTTATTTGCAGTGTAACGCCGTTATTTTTGGCAGTAACTAGTACTCGCATTACTTTTTAAATTCAGTAACTCAGTTACCGTTACTACATGGTGCGTTACTCCGTTACTGCGTTAGTTTTTTTATATAGTCAACAGCCAGGCGAACAGAGATGAGAACTCTACTTAAGTACAGTACTTGAGTAAATGTACTTAAATACTTCCTGTGTCACATGCGGAGACGGGCTGTGGGCGTGTTTGTGTTGTTTACTAACAAGACTATCATGGTGGCGGCGGAGCTCAAGTCTAGTTTTCATTCATAACACTCCGTTCGATGTCTCACTATCAACGCGTATGCAAACAGAAGCATCAATCTCATTACGCCAATCCTGATTGGCTGGTGATCTTGACGTCTACGTCGCGGAGATTGAGCCCCGCGCTGTGTCAGGCTGGGGCTCCCAGCTGGACCTCACCGTGGTTCCACCCGCGGAGGATGTCCTACAGCTGGATTATATGGAGGAGGATGAAGAGGATGCCTCTGAGTTCCTCTTATCCGACTCGGATGAGCACGAAGATGACATCTTCGTTTCATCTGCCCAGGCTGCCAAGCCGGAGGCGATGTCCGCTCCCCCGGGCGAAAGTACACCAGCTTCGCCCTGCCTCAGTGTGGACTTGCAGACCGTATGCCAACGCACTGCGTCCAGGCTGGACATCCCCTGGCCTGAAGTGGCCAAGGAGACCTCCAGATCTCGCTATGAGGGGAAGAACTTGCCCCAAGCAGCGAGGATGAGGAAGCAGCTTCTCCCAGTCTTTCCAGAGATGCTGGACGAGGTGTCGGTCTCGTGGAGAGACCGCCCTTTCAGCAACAAGGCCCCAATCCAGGGTGCCTCGTCTTTGGACTGTGTCGGCATGGAGAAGCTCGGCCTGCTCCGTATGCCGCCCATGGAGCCGCTGGTGGCAGCCCACCTCCAACCGCGGCTGGCTTTGGCACCGAGCAGGAACCCCACGATACCGGCAAAGGCAGACCGCTTCCAGTCAGCAATGACCGAACGAGCCTTTAAAGCCGCAGCTTTGTCCGCCAGGGCGCTCAACGTCTCCTCGCTGCTGACTGCCTAACAGGCAGAGCTCTGCGAGGACATGACGGTCAAACCTGAGCCTGCCGCGTGGGACGAAATCGCAGCGATCACGGACATTTGCCTCCGTGTGCAGCGCTGTGCAGTCCAAGCCACGGGCAAAGCACTGGGGATAATGGTGGTACAGGAGAGAGCCAGGTGGCTTACCCTGACGAACCTTCCAGAACGGGAAAAAGAGGACGTCTTGGACATGCCTATTGTTCCCGAGGGCATATTTGGCTCCGCTCTAGCTTCGATGCAGCAGCGGTGTAAGTCCAAAAAGAAGGAGGATGAGGCTCTCCAGCGTTGTCTTCCCCGAAGGGTCCAGCCGCCGCCTTCAGCGGCCCCGTGGCAGTCCTTCGCTCAGGCTGCCTCACGTCCTGCCCGTTTCAAGATCCCGAAACAGCAGAGGCCACAGCCCGCCCCGGGTCTCCAGCCCAGACGCGAGGCGAGGACGGGCTGGCCAAGAAAGTCTCCGGTTCCGGCAGCAGCCGCTCAGGCACAGCCGGCCCAGACTTTCAGCCACCAGGCGAAGAAGAAGAAGAGGGCGGCCTGACAGCATCCTCTCCTCTCCTCGATAAAGGAGCTGGAAGTTCCCTGTTCTCCAGCTCCAGAACACGTTCCAGTGTTAGATGCTCATGTGTTTCCGGGGTGCAACCATGCCCCCATCTTCCCGCCGCCTCGAGTGATGTCAGCGTCGCGCATCATCATCACTTCACGTCAAGACGAGTTAACTTTTTTTTTTCTTAACTTTGTGTGGAAAAATGCGGGGATTATGCGGCTTTTTGATAAATATGCGGCTTTTTAAAAATCTGCGCCATTTTGCTGATTATGCGGTAATTTCTGCGATCGCAGAATCGCGTTTTTCTGGAGGGTCTATATAATGGCGGACTCAAATGAACGAACGCATGGGTGAGAGCAGTGAGGCAGTGAGGCACGTCGGGGGCACATACGTGATCAGACAGATTCAGTAAAAACATTTAGTACAATCCCCAATATGACCCAAAGTGGATGAATACTGTATACACAATATTACAAATCAGTTCATAGTCATCAGAAAATTTGCGGTGAAATAACTTTTATAAATGTTTGGGTTAAAACAACCCATATTCTTCAAGAAGCTTGTACTGTTCGGTCTTACAGTGAATATTGTCTTTTAATAAATAATTCGTTTCGTTTCCAGGCTTAAAGCCAAGTCAGTCAATAAAAATGAAAAGAAAGACAATAAAAACAATAAACAGTCTGACGTCTACCCCCCTTCTAAGAGTGGCTGCTACCTCTCTCAGAAGGCGGACGATGGACGGGGCTGTGAAGGCATCACCGCCACGCGCATGCGCAGTGTCGACCGGGGTTGTCAACCTGGGGTACCATCGTGTTCAGTCACTAGAGGGCCCCATAACACAACAAATAAAGACAGAGGGCAGACGACAGAGATGTGACATCTCCACTCGCTTTGAGAAGCGAAAAGTGGAGGATGCTCACAGATTCTGCTTGGGTTTTCAAGACAATAACACGGGGTTACAGACTCCAATTCGCTGTCACCCCCCCTCACTTTTCGGGCATTCTGCATTCGCAAGCCCGGGGAGAGTCGGCCCATATTCTAGAGCAAGAGATCCTCTCGCTACTAGATAAGAAGGCTATATCTATAATACCCTCCGAACAGAGTCAGAGCGGCCTTTATTCCAAGTATTTCCTCGTTCCCAAACGGGGAGGGAACGGGATTCGGCCTATACTAGATTTGAGGGCTCTGAACAAATATCTCAAAAGATACAAATTCAGAATGCTCACTCACACATCTCTGTTGCGTCTCGTGCGCCAAAAGGATTGGTTCACATCAGTCGACCTGAAAGACGCGTATTTCCACATCCCAGTATATTACCCACACAGGAAATATCTGAGGTTCGCCTTTCAGGGTGTCTGTTACGAGTACAGAGTACTTCCCTTCGGTCTGTCTCTCAGGCCACGAGTGTTTGTACGGTGTACGGAAGCCGCAATAGCCCCGTTAAGACAACAGGGTATTCGCCTGGCAACTTATTTGGACGATTGGCTCCTTCTCGCACAGTCGGAGCAAGAGGCTATTACGCAGACGAATGTCCTCGTAAAACACCTCAAGCTCACTCGACCTCCATTTGAACCCCTGGAAGAAGCTGACATGAAACACCTGTCGCTGAAGACAGTGTTGTTACTGGCTCAGGCATCTGCCAAGCGAGTCAGTGACATTCATGCGCTCTCTGTACATCCTTCATGCACTCAGTTTGCCCCGGGGCAAACGACAGTGTTGCTGAAGCCCAACCCTGCCTTTGTACCTAAGGTGGTTGGCTCATGTACCCCCATTAAGATTAAGATGGACTTTTATTAATCCCTCGTGGGGAAATTGTTTCTCTGCATTTGACCCATCCTAGTATTAGGAGCAGTGTGCTGCCATTTTGAACGGCGCCCGGGGAGCAGTGTGGGGAACGATGCCTTGCTCAGGGACACCACGGTAGCACTGGGTCTTGCCGGGACTTGAACTGGTGACCTTCCAGTTGCCAAGCCAAGTCCCTATCTACTTCGCCACCACCACCCCATTAACATTGAGGCATTTCCTCCGCCACTGTGTTCCTCTGAGGAACAGCGGCCGAATTTGCTGTGCCCAGTCTGTGCTTTGCGCACCTATATGGACAGGTCAAAAGAGTTTCGATGCAATGACCAACTCTTTGTATCCTGGGCTAACCCTCATAAGGGCAAACCCGTTACCAGGCAACGGCTCTCCCACTGGATTGTGGAAGCGATTGCTCTGGCTTATACGAGTCAGGGTTTTCAGGCACCAACGGGCCTGCGTGCTCATTCTACTCGTGGACTGGCTACATCTTGGGCTTTGTTCAAGGGTGTTTCCATCCAAGACATTTGTGCAGCAGCGAGCTGGTCCTCGCCGCTCACTTTTGTCCGCTTTTACAGGCTAGATGTCTCGGCTCCAAGTGTGGCCCGCGCAGTGCTGGGCCCCGTGTTGAGACAAGGTTCTACCTGTTAAGTTCTGGTTGTTTTGGTGATTTTCGAGATAAGCATGTCTAGCAATACGGGAGTTTCAATATCCCATAGTGAGACATCGAACGGAGTGTTATGAATGAGAACTATAGGTTACTTACCCCAGGTCTCAGAGTAACATGAAGTGAGATGTCTCACCAGACGGCCCTTCTTGCTAAGGCGAAGGGTCAAAGAGCCTATCTACTGCCCAAACCAGCAATTCAAATCTCTTAAAACATCTGCAAAAACAATATGCTGGGACGAAGCTAGTAACAGACTGGCACAGACCCAGACTCATCCAACGTCACTCCACCTCCACCTAAGCAACAGCGGCTGGATTTTAACCAAGGGACTGCTAGCCAGGGAAAAGTCGATAAAGCCATTGCACGGTATGTTGTAGAACACATGCAGGCTATTGCTACAGTGGAGTCACCCGCTTTCAGGGAGCTAGTTAGCATGATACCATGTCCGGGCGGCACACGGCATATGAAACGGAAAACTTTTTCCAACTACCTGGAGAAAGAATATACAAAAATGGAAAGCCAGCTAATATCGATGCAATCCAGATTGCATATAATGCATGTCAAGTTGATCA